>NC_088295.1:89009326-89212828 GCF_032854445.1 Liolophura sinensis | reverse complement strand
ACCCTCCCTCATCTAATTCCCCCGTTGTTGTTGTGAGATGAAAAGATAGAGATCGAAAGTGGAAAAACTGTTCCAATGCTGCTGATAAGAGGCTAATCCGATGTATTTTGTGACGAGAAATCGAATGTGCAAACCGCGTTGCTCTCCGACCAATACTTTTGGCTGTAGCGACAATTGAATGAGCATTTATAAGAAAATCACGTGACCAGCAACGGCTCTTACTCCATGGAAACCAAGGAAATTTGCAATTTTTCAACAGCTGGAGATGCCTGGCCCAATTGCGCATCTTTTGGCACCTTATTGATGTGGGTCAGTGTTCAATTGTACTTTTTACAGCAGACTGTATCAAGTACCTTGTTGTTTTTATATACAAATGGTGTGGTTTTTCAACATGTAGATAAAGACATTGAGTTTGTCTTCGACTTAGAAGTAAGACAATTGCTGGATGAGTTAAATATGCTTGGCCCAAAGATTTGACGTCTTCTGGGCTACCGAAGGGCACATAACTTATAATCAAAAGTTGAATATAGTAATGACCAGTCGCGATATTACATAGTAAATGTAGCCGAATTTAATTAGCAAAAAGCCCAGGCAAAAATCCCAAAGTGGAAAACCTGTTTCAATGCTGCTGGTAAGAGGCTAATCCGAAGTATTTTGTGACGAGAAATCGAATGGTGCAAACCGCGTTGCTCTCCGACCAATACTTTTGGCTGTAGCGACAATTGAATGAGCATTTATGTGAAAATCACGTGCCTAACAACGGCTCTTACTCCATGGAAACCAAGGAAATTTGCAATTTTTCAACAGCTGGAGATGCCTGGCCCAATTGCGCATCTTTTGGCACCTTATTGATGTGGGTCAGTGTTTAATTGTACTTTTTACAGCAGACTGTATCAAGTACCTTATGTTTTTTATATACAAATGGTGTGGTTTTTCAACATGTAGATAAAGACATTGAGTTTGTCTTCGACTTAGAAGTAAGACAATTGCTGGATGAGTTAAATGGGCTTGGCCCAAAGATTTGACGTCTTCTGGGCTACCGAAGGGCACATAACTTATAATCAAAAGCTGATTATAGTAATGACGAGTCGCGATATTACATAGTAAATGTAGCCGAATTGAATTAGCAAAAAGCCCAGGCAAAAATCCAAAAGTGGAAAAACTGTTCCAATGCTGCTGGTAAGAGGCTAATCCGACGTATTTTGTGACGAGAAATCGAATGGTGCAAACCGCGTTGCTCTCCGACCAATACTTTTGGCTGTAGCGACAATTGAATGAGCATTTATGTGAAAATCACGTGACCAGCAACGGCTCTTACTCCATGGAAACCAAGGAAATTTGCAATTTTTCAACAGCTGGAGATGCCTGGCCCAATTGCGCATCTTTTGGCACCTTATTGATGTGGGTCAGTGTTCAATTGTACTTTTTACAGCAGACTGTATCAAGTACCTTGTTGTTTTTATATACAATTGGTGTGGTTTTTCAACATGTAGATAAAGACATTGAGTTTGTCTTCGACTTAGAAGTAAGACAATTGCTGGATGAGTTAAATGGGCTTGGCCCAAAGATTTGACGTCTTCTGGGCTACCGAAGGGCACATAACTTATAATCAAAAGTTGAATATAGTAATGACGAGTCGCGATATTACATAGTAAATGTAGCCGAATTTAATTAGCAAAAAGCCCAGGCAAAAATCCCAAAGTGGAAAAACTGTTCCAATGCTGCTGGTAAGAGGCTAATACGACGTATTTTGTGACGAGAAATCGAATGGTGCAAACCGCGTTGCTCTCCGACCAATACTTTTGGCTGTAGCGACAATTGAATGAGCATTTATGTGAAAATCACGTGACCAGCAACGGCTCTTACTCCATGGAAAAAAAGGAAATTTGCAATTTTTCAACAGCTGGAGATGCCTGGCCCAATTGCGCATCTTTTGGCACCTTATTGATGTGGGTCAGTGTTTAATTGTACTTTTTACGGCAGACTGTATCAAGTACCTTGTGTTTTTTATATACAAATGGTGTGGTTTTTCAACATGTAGATAAAGACATTGAGTTTGTCTTCGACTTAGAAGTAAGACAATTGCTGGATGAGTTAAATGGGCTTGGCCCAAAGATTTGACGTCTTCTGGGCTACCGAAGGGCACATAACTTATAATCAAAAGTTGACTATAGTAATGACCAGTCGCGATATTACATAGTAAATGTAGCCGAATTGAATTAGCAAAAAGCCCAGGCAAAAAAACCATCGACCTGCTCGGGTCATACCAAACACTTTAAAAAATGGTGCCTCGGTCTGCTGCCTCGCAAGGAAACAGGAGTGGTTGGCCCGGTGTCAGTATGATAATGTCTGGTGTGTTCGGCATGATACCTCAGTGGCGGCAAAACTTTGGCTGCATGGACTTGCCCTATCACCAGAAGACTCAATATATGAATAACCTAGAATAAATTTTAGATATAATTGCCTCCGTTTCCCGCTTACAATGGGTCGCCCTAGACAAGAAACAAAACTCGTCTGTCTGGACACTCTTAATCCACTCACATCGGATAAACCACGGTATTAACCACGTGTTTGAGGGTAAGAGATAAAAAAATGTACAAAGCAAATCCAGAAGTGAAAAACTGCAAACATGCTTGCTGCAAATACATGACAACACAAAGGTTTGGAGTCCTTGTTGGACAGCTTGTTGTCAAGCCCGGCGAAAACCACACCGAGTTAAAGTCAGCCGCAAATCAGCCAGAGGTGGATTAGAACAAGTACGTGCTAATAGCAGAGCGCGTCAAAGTCGAACCGCAATCGTGCAAAAAATAGAACGGCTAAGTAACACGAAGTTATGGAGAAAAACAAAAAGTGAACCGAGATATTTCTGATTAGCACATTGCGTCTTTTTTCGTCACGCTAAGCCAATCACTCGACTTCCCTGTTATATTACCCATGGTCTAGTTCCATTTTTTATAGAACCACTTGTTCATACTGATACTTTGATCATCGAAAAGGACTTGGCCTTGGCTAAATAGCTTGGCCTATGATTTGCTGGAATCTACATTTATCTCGATGCAATGTTGCGTAATCCTTCTCAATCGTACCCTAAATTCAAATAGTAAGCCTGCCATTCATAAAGTTTTACTTTGTTTCAATTCATATTATGTTTTACAACTATGTTGTAGACAAGTTCATACGTTTTATTGATCTATATATAATTAGTAAAAAAATATTTGTTTCATATGCGCTGGGTAACTGATAAATTGATTTATACACTCTAGGTATATATTGTTAATGTTTGGTCCTCTTGTTGCGTCTGATTGGAGTTTTATATTGATCAAATATATTCTAGTCAAAAGTTAAAAATGTCAAACCTGGCCCTGGACAAGAAAAATTTTTTCTCCCTTTCTCACTACTCGCTCGAACTTTGCTTGATGCCCCTCATAGGTTTGTTTGTAGTCTAATGTTGTATGACTACAACTTGTACTGTATCTATAACGTGAACATATTTGTCTCTCGTAGAAAAGTATGTCCGGTAACTTGCTCAAGACGAGTGGTTTCACTGGCAACATATATAGCTGACCCAAGTCGTACAAGTAAAAGATGGAGTTACCAAGAATCAGATAAGCAATCGACTTACTCCTGGATATTACGTTAAATGTAACAAAAGACTGAGCGCTGTCTGGCTTATCCCATGGTAACGCCTACATTCGCTGATCCTTCTCTTCTTCAAATATATTTAACTTATCTACAAAATCTGATAGCCCAAGACAGCAAGGATGTCTTCCTATACACTGGCTGTACATGTATACTGGCCAGAGTTTCCAAGAATACATCATCCCTTAGTCCCACCATGCATCCTACCACTGATGTACCCCTGCACACCAGTTACGATATTTTCCCCATTCAAAAAGTCATGTAAGTCTTGAAGTTATGTGAATCTAGTTTACGCCACCACTGCTTTCTGTATAGAAATAAAATGATAGTGGTAGCTTTAACATAATGGACGTGCCAATGCAATGTGAGTTCATGAGAAGGACCAATGGGGAAACATCCATGCAACACCACTTAGCGGAAATTGATTCTAATTGCCCCCTCCGTCTAAGAGTAGACACTGTAACCTTTCGGGGATCACCTTCGGTAGGCAGATGCACATTCCTCAGCCGGGACATTTCCATTTCTATAGCAATAAAGGTCGCAGAATAATGGAAGACAAAATAGCCCCCCATGCAGATATTTGCCATCAAGAAAGTCTGAAACATTTTTGCAGTGTTGGATAACGGTACAAGTATATAGGCTATGGTGAGTTCACCTCCGATTGGAATCAAATCAACAGCTATCTGACTTTATTCAATTTACCTTCACAGCAGAAAGATTTGGAAATACCTTGGTGCTATGACCATGTATTTAATATACTCGCCTGATTGTTCCTATGAAACCGACCTGTCATGTCCCCTTGCACAAGGGAAGACAGCCTCTTATGTTATAATCCAATCATTGACGAGTAGAGATACACAGCTGATTCAATCATAGATAGAGCACTTGGAATCTCGGACCACGACGATGGCCAGGAGCTGTATTAATACACGCTGTTCCTTGGTCATGTTGAAGTGGATGGACAAAGTGTGGACATTGCGTAGAAAATGTGTGTATCATGCTCTGTACGATATGACATAGTTTAGCACACTTTGAAAGTCTACTGTCTAGCTCATCAGTGCTGTTTTGTAAGCTAGATTCAGGCAGTAAATTCTTCAGCTGGGTTTACTTTGTTATTGACTGTGACCGCAGCGTGGCGTTTGTACAAACCAGTCTTAATGCTGATGAACCTCATTCACTGATGGCAGAAAGCGCTGTCGACGACCCTGTGTTTAAGCACGTAAAAAGGTGATTATGAAACTCCTGAAACGGTATAATGTTAGATGAGAATACGCTCCATATCTCCTTTACCAATTCTTAGTTATCAACCTTACTGTTTACATGGAGCCATGTGCAGCTTGCCGTAGTTTTTGGAGTACACCACATATTTAAACAATTTAGTCTATATAATGAGGACAATAACAAGACAATGAATGGCAGATTTCTGAATGCACAGATGAATGCCATTATACAAAAGTAGGTGTCCACCTTAATATTCTTTTATCCATGATAACAATGGTACACTTTTTCCCTATTTTCTTCCCTCGCTAATAAGCCAGCCTCTTGTTTTTGGTCGTTATGAGTGGTCTCGTGTCAGTGATAACGATCGTGAGTTTGCTTGTTCTTCCCAGTAACAGCCAGGGCGCTCGTTGGATTTATTGGTACACACGTACATTAGTAGTCACGATACACATTTGAAGAGAAAAAGAAAGGTATCACTGGCGTTTACGAAGTCTTTCTGTAGCCATTTGCCTACAAGTCGTTGTGTCTGGGGTGCTTAGCATTTTGCAGGCGTGGTATTTTATTACCTTACAGATCAGTTGAGGTATTTGGTCACATGTTTTGTGATGAAAGCCACAACCTATGTTTTGGGGAAAGTGTGAGTGGGATATTCTGCAAAGAGATTTTTTTATTACATCGCATGAATTATGTGTCCTCCAAGGTGGTAAGGATTTTAAAAGCATATATAACACTTACGATGGCTCATGATTACCACCAATCACTTGGCCTTGCTTGTTTTTAAAACTGGCAGATTCGGTTCCGTATTACATAAGTATACGCAGGACAACTTAGATGGAAAAGTACCAATTTTTACAAAAAATTTTAACTAGCCTTTTTTTATCAAATGTTAATGGGTGTTTTGCAATTTATTCTGGTTACATGGCCTTTTTTTTTTGGTCCCATGCAAATTAGTGAGTGAGTGAGTGCTAGGGCTTTAACGTCGTGCTCAACAATGACGACGAAGGAATTCTTAGGGTGTATGTAATGTACCTCCTAGTTGCAGGACGTATTTCCACCGTTCTTTTATCTAGTGCTGCTTCACTGAGACGACTTGCCGAAGTAAGCAAGTAAGCCGCTCCGCCCGAGCAATTATACTGATACGGGTCAACCAGTCGTTGCACTATCCCCTTCATGTTGAACGCCAAGCAAGGAAGTTACAACTTCCTCTTTTAAAGTTTTAGGTGTGACTCGACCCAGGATTGATTCTGGATCTACCGTTCCCGACGCTCTACCAATTGTACTATCCGGGCCGGTTCAAATTTGTGAGCGAGATGGTGATGATTCACCAGTCTACAAAAGCACGGTCTCCGTTTCGCTTCCAGAGCAAAAAATACTACACGTGCTGTAATGAACACACGGTGCACAATGCTCAGACTTTTATCAACCCAGTCTTCCAGTGTTATCCGGTGTGCAGAACAGAAAACTGACGCCTATTAAAGTCGAAGTGAAGAAAGTATTCTACAGTCTTGTCATTCTCCAAATTTGACACTGTTATTTTACAATATCTGTCAAGAAATTAAATACAAAAAGCTGATATATTGTCATTGTGGTTGAGTACTTGACATAATAGTGTGCCATTGCCATTAATAACTGTCAATCATTACTCTCTCCAATAAACTCAACCATTTTACTTTGAAAATAACATATGACCCCAAATATTTATGAAACAAACATACTGTAATCACTTTTAATTTGGTTCGCGTTCAAAGCAGGATAGATGTCAAATCTGTTTTGTCCTTCCCAGCATGGTAGCTTTCAGAAATGTAGTGGATAAAATTAAGATTGAAGAGAAGCCATCAGACCTCGGAGCAAGAAGAAGGAATAGTATTTAATAGAACGTGTTACACGAACAGCAGTGGGTGTTTAGATGGTCCCATCTGTGGGCAGATGGGTGTATAGATGGTTAGGTCTGTGGGAAGATGGGTATATAGATGGTTAGGTCTGTGGGTAGATAGGTGTATAGATGGTTAGGTCTGTGGGCAGATGGGTGTATGGATGATAAGGTCTGTGGACAGATGGGTGTCTAGATGGTTAGGTCTGTGGACAGATGGGTGTCTAGATGGTTAGGTCTGTGGGCAGATGGGTGTCTAGATGGTTAGGTCTGTGGGCAGATGGGTGTATGGATGGTTGTTATTAATATATTTCTAAATCGTATCACCAGTGTTTCGGTAATGTAAAACAAATGTGTCATGTTTTGCCCTATCACAGGACCAATATTTGCCGTGTCACATTAGCAGTTTTGTGGAGCTGAGATATGCCCATAATTTCAAGCATGGCCAAAGTACAGAATTCTGTAGAACATGTATCCTAAACCATGACTGAGGCCATAGTAGCCATAAACTCTAGTGAAGACGACTTGAACAGCTGACAATGTTTTCAGGACCAGCCTTTTTCCGCGTGTTAATAAATCTTGCAGAGAGTAGAGCTATATAATGTAGGTTTAATTTAAGTTTTAGTATTTAACATGCTTGGAACGCTTTTCAGGATTAGCTGTATAATACAACGCCTTATAACAGTTCATTCTGTCGAGAGTATAGCTGTACAGCTGAACGTTTTCATGGCGATACATGGCCCTCAATGTAGTGAAGATTACTGGCACGTTAAAAACGTCTGCACGCCTGAATGTGGCTGGCCATTTTGTTACGTGTACTATGTTATGGGTGTTTTCACGACGATACATGGATGAATTATTTACTGTTCCACGTCGTCACGCCAGGGTGTCTCTGATTTGCATAGTAGCTCTATTGTTGACATTTTGACGCCTCATTGCAGGAAGTGAGAAATAGTTACATAACACCCGTAGGAGATTTCAGCGTGATGAATGAATCTCTCCAGGGTGCCTTTCCCGTGAATACTATGTAGACATTGTGCACGTTATGTGGCACACAGTTTGGCTCCTGTACATTACGTGCTGCCTGGGAGTATGGTGTATAACATGTGGAGCTAATTCAACACGTGGCCATTTACCGATGAGAAGATGGATATCCTTTTTCGGCTATCAAAATACTCATATTTTTAATACAGATGGCATCAGTTTTAGCTCGGAGCATTTCTTAACTTCAACATCTCTCAGACACTGGCGACTATAAGATGAAATTAACTTCGTTGTAATAAAATAATTCTCGAGTACAGGGCCATTGATTAATACTGCAAAATGGTCCAAAAAGTTCTGGCTTATTCTGAGAAAATTCACAGACACGAAGGCTTCATTGGAAATTTGGTTCACAAAAAGCTACAATATCAGAACTGTAGCTTTTACATTTTCCAATCGAGTTCCATGTAAATGACGGAAAAAAGACTATAGGAATATAGAACAACCTTTTGACGTATTACCGTGCTTGGGACAGGGTAGATTATACCGGTGTACAAAATGTTTCCTGAAAATGATAAAAATCGTCTTGTCTACATTTGGACGAGTATACTTTGTGCAGTAACACATGAACCACAGTGAGTTTCCGCCAGTATCCACGCCATGCGGATGGGTTCATCTTCGATGTGCCGTAAGAATACCATGCAGGCCGACAGGAGACATCATTCAGTAGTGATACGAGCTGTGGTATAAAGCAGTTTTACTTGAGCGGAGTTTCTGGAGTTTTCAGTTGTGTCATTTCTGGGACACAACCCTCATTTATGGTCACCTCTTGCCTTACGGGTGACTTCCACTACTACATTTCAAATTAACCGGATGTATTAAAAGTATTTTGCGCTAATCTGACATCCACCCTTTTTCCAGCAAGTATCTTGCAGGCATCGTTTCCTGTACAAGGAAACTACGACAAATATTCCCATCACTCAGATGCCGTGCGTCATGGCTTAAGGCAGCTTGCACCCTGATCATAGCCATCCTGACCTGAATTTTACATCAACATGTTTATGAAAAGTGAAGGAGATAGCCTGAAGGGTTTCTCGCCTAGCTTTTCTCATCTGACTTGTGGTGATGAACAGAAAAGGCTAATCACTACAAGAAAAAAGATAAGAGATCAAGAAAGAATCCCACTGACACATTTTGTTTGTATTTTACAACCCACTCAAGGATATGGCTTATGTGTGATCTTCGTTTGATGTTTGGGTGGTTGCGTGTATGGCGGGCCAGGTGTATAGGCGGTTGAGTGTGTCGATGGTTACACTATGGATGTCCGGGTGTATAGGCGGTTGAGTGTATTGATGGTTAGACTATGGATGTCCGTGTGTACAGGCGGTTGAGTGTATCGATAATTAGAGCATGGATGTCTAGGTGTACAGATGGGTGGATGTATGGTTGGGTCTGTAGGCAGATGTATGTACGGATGGTTAGGTCTGTGGACAAATGGGGGTAGGTCTGTGGACAGATTGGTAAATGGATGTCCGGGTGTACAGGCGGTTGAGTTTACCGATGATTAGAGCATGGATGTCTAGGTGTACATATGGGTGTATGTATGGTTAGTTCTGTGGACAGATAGGCGTACAGATATTTAGGTCTGTGGACAGATGGGTGTATGAATGGTTGGGCCTACGGACTGATGGTGTATGGGTGGTTAGACCTATGGGCAGATAGGTGTATGGATGTTCAGGTCAAAGGGCAGATGGGAGTATAGATGATTAGGTCTGTGGGCAGATGGGTGTATGGATGGTTAGGTCTGTGGACAGACGGGTGTATGTGTGGTTAGGTCTACGGACAGATATGGATGGTTAGGTCTGTGGGTAGATGGGTGTATGGATGGTTAGGTCTGTGGACAGACGGGTGTATGGATGGTTAGGTCTATGAACAGATGGGTGTATGGATGGTAAGGTCTGTGGACAGATGGGTGTATGGATGGTTAGATCTGCGGACAGATTGATGAATAGATGATAAGGTCTGAGGACAGACGGGTGTATGTGTGGTTAGGTCTACGGACAGGTAGGTGTATGGATGGTTAGGTCTGTGGGCAGATGGGTGTATGGATGGTTAGGTCTGTGGACAGACGGGTGTATGGATGGTTAGGTCTATGGACAGATGGGTGTATGGATGGTAAGGTCTATGGACAGAAGGGTGTATGGATGGTTAGGTCTGTTGACAGATGGGTGTATGGATGGTTAGGTCTGTGGACAGACGGGCGTATGTGTGGGTAGGTCTACGGACAAGTAGGTGTATGGATGGTTAGGTCTGTGGGCAGATGGTTGTATGGATGGTTAGGTCCGTGGACAGATGGGTGTGTGGATGGTTAGGTCTATGAACAGATGGGTGTATGGATGGTAAGGTCTGTGGACAGATGGGTGTATGGATGGTTAGGTCTGTGGACAGATGGGTGTATGGATGGTTAGGTCTGTGAACAGATGGGTGTATGGATGGTCAGGTCTGTGGGCAGATGGGTGTATGGATGGCTAGGTCTGTGGGAAGATGGGTGTATGGATGGTTAGGTCTTTGGACAGACGGGTGTATGTGTGGCTAGGTGTGTGGGAAGATGGGTGTATGGATGGCTAGGTCTGTGGGAAGATGGATGTATGGATGGTCAGGTCTGTGGGAAGATAGGTGTATGGATAGCTAGGTCTGTGGGAAGATGGGTGTATGGATGTACATGTATGGCCAACAGTAAACTGTACAACATCAACTCCGAACACGTCACAACTCTCTGGCAGGACATACCATAAGTCCTTACAGCATTGGGTCAGCCAGTTATATAAGGGTTAAAGTTTGAGTGAGTAGACGATAACATACGAGAAGAAGACCATAGGCTCTTGTCCATCTGTGTATGTCAACACTAGCCGACTTTCCTGTGGGTGGGAAGGTTTATGTAACATTTATAACACATACCGGGATAACAGCTTGACAGATGAGCTCCTTGCAAAGTTGGACGCCAAGTGTTGTCTGGTAACCGTATATGTGTTCAGTATAAGCGTGTTGGTTGTGGGATGCCTAATTTTAACCAGTCAATTAACGATGGCTTATTTTCCATATGAAGCTGATTCCTATCTCATTGGCTATCAAATGCTTTTCTTTTCTTTTCTCGTCTCTCCCTGATTAGTTGGCTTGTTAACTGTTAAAATTATCGATCAATCGACTTTTTTCGAATCACTCAGTCGTCAGATATATCGATTGTTGATGGGACTTAAAATAAGCAACGAATTCAAAGGGCATGAATGTCGCCTTAGACACAGTAAGAAGGAGGTCACTCAGACAGATGGGTGATCTAGCTGAGCGCTGTTCTTCATTTGCTCGTCTTCACACCAGACTGATGATATCTTGACAGCGGAATGACGACAACTCGATATAGTTCATGTCTAGATGAAAGCGAAAGTTCAGAAAACATGCACATGGAAGTGTAGATAACTTATTTCACAGGTTTTTATCATTGCCTGGAAACACTCTATACACAGGTATAATCCACCATTTCTATTATACCATGATCAGTCAGATGAGGTGTATACATCTGCCTACTATAGGTGATCCCCGGAAGACTACAGTGTCTGTTCACAGAGGGAGGAGCCAGTCAGAAGCTCTGATTTCTCCATTAATTGCTCTCATGTCCTCACAATACATTACCACGTCGATAATGTTAAAGAAACCGCTATCACTTGATTTCTGTACACAAAATAGTGATGGCGTAAACTTATATTTAATCTAGATAACTCCAAGACTTAAATCACTTTGGGTGAATTGAAAATATCGCTAAGGAGCGTTACTGATGTGCAGAGGTACACCAGTGACGGGATTTATGGTGGGATTCAGGGGTAATAGGAAGACATGCTTGCTAGGTTGAGTCGACAAAATGGGATTTCAAAGTATGTAGATATGTTAAATATACTTAAAGTAAAGAAGATCAGCGAATTGTAGATTGGGATTAGCCAGCCAGCGCCCAGGGTTTAGATACATTTAGAGTGATGCCGAGGAGAAGGTCGATTGCTTGGTTGCTGGTTTTTGGTAACTGCATTTTTCGCTTATATGACTAGAGTCAGCTTTACGTGTGGCACACTAAACCACCCACCTCTGGTAAGTTACCTTGCATACTTTTCTGCGAGTGATATGCACATACCCTTACGATATAGGCGAAAGACAAGACTAGAAACAAACCGACGAGGGGCATCAAGACAAAAGCCGAATAGTGAGAATAGGAGCAAACCGGGTTTGAACCGTAACCTTTTCCATCCGGGGAGTAAGAGCTGATTGCCTACATGATTGCTGAGTGTGGAAAGGGAAATGTGCATCGATACGTGCCTAGTAAAATTTTACGCGGAAAAAATCTTTCGTCAACTTTTAGATGACAGATCATATCTGATCAATATAACTCACCAATTAGATGCAACTACCAAACATTAACACTGTATGTATAAAGTGAACAAATGAAAGTTACAGTCTCCCAGCACATGGGAAGCGCGTATCTTTACTAATTACATATAGGCCAATATATCTCATGGACGTATCTACAGCATAGTTGCAAAACATAATATGAAATGAAACAAAATAAATCTTAGTTTATATTTGTTGTTAAAGTTGTAGAGTTAAGGGTAGGAATGAGGAGGATTACGCGACATTGCATCAGAGTAAAACGAGATATACAATTGGAAATGTTAACATGGAAAAAATAAAACATTAGCAATGGTAATATGCTGGAAATAATATCAATGTTCATCAGTACGGCTCGTACTTGGAATATCCCGACACAAAGTTAATTACTCACAGTCTCAGTAGAACCATTTGTATCGGTGTAACATAAAGTAATTCTTTGTCATGAACAATTACCGAAAGGAAAGTTAAACATCTACAATTAAGAGTCACTGAACATAGTCTTGATGACTTGAAGAGGGTGATTCTCTAACACGTGAAGGATAACGCTGCACTCCTGGCTCACTCTTCCTCTGGAAGGTAGATTGCACTTGTTCAGGGATTGGTGTAGTCTCTTGAACATTATTAGTTTCCACGTGCCTATCACAGATAGAACTACCGCAGTTGATGTCGATGTCTGATGATGTCTCGGATGTAGGAAATGATTTCTCCACAACAACATCTGAAACATTCTCCGGAAATGGCTACAGCATTGTCATCGCTAATATCAGTGCGAAGTCGAATCTGGTCCTTGTGTCGACGACAGATCCGTCTGTCTGGTGTTTGAACATGGAAAGACAAAGCTTCTGTCTTTTCCTGCACAATAGCTGGTATCCATTTCTCTCCTTTGCCATAATTGCGAACATAGACCCTGTTGTAGTTTCTCAATGATGGAACTAATAGTCAATCCATCAGCTGGTAAGATTTCCAGCCACTTTGTATTGGAATCTATTACTAGGAGAAACATTTCCCCATGTATGATTCCGCATAATCGATGTGAATTCTGGACCAAGGTCGTCCTGGACTTTCCCATGGATGTAATGGTGCTTCCTGAGGTGTAGGCTGATGTAGTTGACACTCTGTACAACTGTGTACTTTAATTGTACATCTTAAGCCATCACACATATCTTCTAGCAAGGTTTTTCATACGAGAAATCCCTGGATGAGTTACATGAAGTTCCTGTTGATGTCCCTGTGGCGATACAATGACACGTGCTCCCCAATCAGCCAGTGTACCTCGTGTACACTGAGTTCACTCCGTCTTGGAAAAAACGGTTGCAGGTTTGCTTCCTGACATTTATCTGGCCAGCCCTGGAGAACAAATTTTAGTACTCTGGACAACACTAGGCCTCGCTGAGTGCATGGCTTGAGCTGTTTTTTGGTTTACAAGTCTATGCATGTCCAAATTTTCCATGAGTAAAATGTTCTCTTCTGGAATTGTTGGATTTTCACCACCTGATTAATTAGGAAGTGGCAAACGACTTAAAGCGTCTGCGTTTGCATTTGAATTAACAGATCTGTAGACTAACTCATATTCTCAGATTGACAAAGTTAATGCCCAGTGCTGGATACGTGCTGCTGTCATGGCTGGTATTCCCTTGGTCTTTTTCAACAGTCCAAGTGATGGTTTCTGGTCACTCATTATAGTAAAATGTCTACCATAAAGAAATTGATGAAACTTTTTACTTCAAACACGATGGTTAAGGCCTCTTTCTCCAGCTGACAATGCCCTTTCTCTGCTGTAGAGAGCGTGCGCGACATGAATCCAAAGGTCGGTCTGTTCCGTCTGCCGTTTTGTGAGAGATTATTGCCCCAATTCCGTATGGTGACGCATCACAATCCAGTACCCAGGGTTTGCTTGGGTCGAAGTGGACTAACACATCTGAAGACTGTAACAATCCTTTTGACTTAAGGAAAGCGTCCTCTTGTCGTTTACCCCATTGCCACTTTACGTGTTTACGTAAGAGTTCATGCAGTGGCGCCAGTACTGCTGACAGGTTCTTCAAGAACCTAGAATAATAGTTCAAAAGTCCTAAATAAGATTTCAGTTCTGTGATAGGTTTAGGTGATGATGCGTCATGAATAGCTTGGATCTTGTCGTCCAATGGATGGATTCCTTCCTTAGTGATTCAGTGTCCAAGAAGGACAACCTTATTAACCCTGAAGAAACTTTTTTTTTTTTCAAATGAACTCCTGCTTTACTGAGGCGTGAACAAACCTGATCCAAAATGTCCAGGTGTTCAGAATCATTTTTTCCAGTTGTGAGTATGTCTTCTAGGCGTACTAACACATGTGGAATGCCTTGAAGAAGAATTTTCATCGGCCTCTGGAAAATTCCAGGTGCACTGGACACCACATATGGTAGTCGGTTATACTGAAATAAGCCCTTATGAGTGTTGATGGTAGTGAGAATCTTCGTCCCGTAAAATTTGTTGGCAGGCTTGAGACTGGATTAACTTCCTAAACTTCTGTCTTAGGAATTGGACTGCTGTCCAATTTGGTACTTGATTAACTGTTTGTTTGTAGTCCCTACAGATACGGACAGATTTGTCACTTTTCAATACTGGTACTATTGGGGCTGCCCGCTCAGAATACTGCACAGGTTCTATTGTCCCCTCTGACTGAAGTCTCTCCAATTCCAGGTCAATTCTCTCACGTAACACGGTACTCACGGTACTGGTCTTGAGGTTAGCGGACTGTCCATTGTATGATACCGGAACCATAATGGTCCCTAATAGTGGAATTTCCTCGCCTGTGTAGGTCCTGAGTTTAACTTTGGATTTCTGAAGTTTCCCAGTTTTCTACTGGTGTTATGTCTTCTCATTCAACACAGTAACTGCTGAGCCGGTGTCCAATTCTAACGGAACAGTAACATGTCCAATGCCCATGGCAACCCTATATGGTTTCCTGCCTCCATCACCCGGAAGGCTAAACACTACATAGACGTCCTCGTCTTCCCCGACAGCTTTGGCCTCTCGTTCTACAAGATTGGCTTGCTGTGGCTTTGGACGCCATTTATTTTTGTTATGGCCTGACCACTTGGGGTGACTTTGTTTCGCTTGACCAGAATTATTGCTAATTTGTTGTTGTTTGTTCCAACAGGCCCGGTCAATGTGCCCCCTTTTCTTACAGAAACCGCAGGTTGAATGAATGTGACGACACGTAAATTGCTCATGATTTTCCATACAGCAAGAGTATACTGCAAGCGAAGTTTTACTTGGTTTGGCCTGAATTTTATTGACTTCTGTTTGTTTTACAGGTTGTGTTGATTGCTGAGTGTGTTTGATGTCCTGGGTGTTTTAGCTGCTAATTCCATAGTTGTAGCTACTTCATACGCTCTTTGGACAGTAATCTTCTTTGGATTCCGTCATCTTTCATCCCACATATCAGCCTATCTCTGAGCATTTCATCTAGAGATCGCCCAAAGCCAAAATGTTCAGAAAGTCGACGTAATTCAGGCACAAACACAGCAGCTAACTCGACTGTGGCCTTCACTCGACTGTTGAATTTCCTTCTCTGAACGCACGCTGACGGTAGGAGGGGGGGGGGGTGATCACCGACGATTTTCACCAGTTCGTTTTTTCGCCAGGATTTTGATAAAGGATCTAGATAAAGTAGGCAAAAATTACAACACACAAACTACATGTGTTTTTACTGACACTAGTTTTCATTTGCACCACTCTCTTAGTTCAAATTAGTTTTTACCATCAGGGTTTTTTCAGAAAGCAATCTTAGCCAGAGTTCATATTTTTGCCACGGTTTAACCCCAAATAAAGATGTATGTACTGGTGGCCATGGAATTAGGCGAAGCGTGAAAGGCTTCAGGACTCTTGGTCTTTGGGCATACATATTAGAGTATACATGTAAGCTGGGTAAATTAATCGTGATCAAAATTATGCCTAAATGAGCCTAGGAAAATAACCTGGCAAATTGAACAAAATAATATATCAGATCACATAGACCTTTGTCAGCCTTTACGCAGAGAGTATAATCCGTCACTTTATTTTAATTTAAGTGAACTACATTTTCATTTCAAGAGAACTTGTTGAAAGTTTTAAATCAGTCAAGTAGCACGCAGTAGTCCTAATGATGCTCACAGGGTTTTATCCACCATCCTTGTTCTCTCAAATGGCTTTAACCAGTTGTCTCACATCTGTATCCTCTTTTATGCTTACCTTTTCTCTGCATATCAAGACCGGGATACATTAACTAGTTCAGAGGGTATAGTAGTCCATCTAACATTAGATAGTTCTTTAAGAGTTAATTACAGTATTATATAGTCAGAGTGAGTCTGGCTCTATAGTTTTACCACAATAATGGAAACTGCGTACAACCGTGCTGTGCTAAGATTACTTCTTTGTAAGTCATTGCTTCAAACGCTGGTACGTGCATTGCCAGGTAAGGTTTACAGCTCTGTTTCTTTGAACATTGAGCTTTGGCCACTATAGTCAGGTACACTCCATCAAATGATCATTCAAAGCGCACTCCATTACTAGCGATGAAGCCTGAAAGGCTTTACACCAAAGGCCTGGTTGACGCGGGATTGGCCATGGTACAAAGCTTGGGCAGTTAAAAAAAAACAAAGAGGGGTGTACCAGCTCCGAGAGCAGATTGATACGTGCTGTGTTATGTAGTAGTATAGTGAGATGTGCAGTGGAGAAGGCCTTATCAGCCAATATTCATTCTATACGTTCTGTTACACAAGCTACTAGAAACCACGGACCATTTCAACCGTTATCCATTACAAACACTAAATACTGAGATTAACCAAAAACCACTATAACCAATCACATCCATGACCACAGCAAATGTAACCATCAAACACGTTATCCCCAATTACTGTAACCACGTAAAATATTACCTAACATCACTGTCACGACTGAGTATAGTGTAAAACCACCATAACCACCGACAACTACATTACATGTCGAAGTGGTTAACCCCATGTACATAAATAACTCTATTTTTAAAAATAAAGGATACAGTTTATGCCGGCATTTATAAATCGCCAGTCACTACTCTTTAACATATATGAACACCGGCAGTCTTAACCCTCAGTCTGTCCGATTTATATATCAGAGAATGTGGAGAATTTTTGGAGAATCTGACTTCCGCATCTGACTTATATGCTTATCAGATCACACAACGTGGTGACGAAGGAAAATTGGCACGCCTAATCGCGAATTTCGTTATGTTGCATTCGGTACTCTCCCTGTGGCATGTAGGAAACATAGCACAAATTTTGGATGCAACTGCCCCGATTTGCCACTAACTATAAGTCGTCCTAGACAAGAAACAAAACCCGTCTGTTAATTTTTGAAGGTTCGTTAAAATGTTACATCATTAAACTAAGATGACGAAAGACTTTGTTAATAACTGGTGATCCTCAGCTTTCTGGAAACTGTAATCCATGATACTAAGCAATACCGGTGTGGATCATATTTAAAAACTTCCACTCACGTATACGTTACGACGTGATTCACTCAGCAGAACTTCATGGCCTAGCCGGTGAGTAATTCGGACATGGCTCAGTTGCCCTTGCTGTTCACTTGATGTTTTCATGTGAGCACACGGTAATTCCCTCTGGTCCCAATCGGTTTTAAATAAGGTAATAGTCAAAATCCTTCCATAAATAGTTAAAAGAAAATAAACAAAAACAGTTCGCCTTTATCATTGCCATTCTAGAAACAACTGAAATATTAGCTTTTCGAACAATTTGACAGCTAAACCTGTGCTTGATATTGAGCAAATTTTTGATGGGATCTGCCATTTCAATTCACTCAGGCAAAGAGAAATGCAATACCTTAAGCTAACAGAGGGCTTAATGCTTTTTCTCAAAAATATGGAAATCCTCCTCTGTTCGCATAAAAAGGGTACCGAGAGTTCAAACGACGTTATTTGAGAAAGGCTTAGTGTTAATAGGGGGACATGTGCACAGCAGATTCAAGAGTTTCACATACTGTTCAGCAGAAATGAAAGAAAGACACTGACACAACCGGTGATTAAGCACATATGACAAGCCGGAAATTAAAACCATCTTAGAAATGTAAATTCTTTTCATATCCAGTAAATGCCTCTGTCTCTTTTGTTTCTGACATTTATCCAAGTGAAATGACAAGATCTAAGGCCAAACACAACGCAAAGCTTTTTTCCATCCGATGTCAGTTCGTATTTGCCTCTTGATGGAAAGAAGATCACCATTGTCAAGAACACAACAAGAGAACTCAGAACTTCTTCAGATGCAAGGTTTAACCCTCACATGATAATTCGATATTAATTATTTATATCATTTATTTGCTTGCTTTTTACACGTACTGGAAAAAAATTCAAATTCGGACCACGTGGATTAAGATGGTGTCGGCAAATATACAATTTTTTACCAGCGTAAGTGTTTTCTGTCAAAGCCTTGTGCTGATCACATGGTTTAGTTTATTTCCATGGTCGGGTTGGGGTCATTGGTCATTGGTCATCAGCTATATAAATACATATCTGACCGATGCATTGGTCATTGGGCACCAACTATATAAACCCACGGCATAACCATGCATTGGTTACTAGGCATGGGATATAAAAACCCACTGCAGAACGATATATTGGTTATTGGGCAGCTCATGCCTGCACCAGGCGCCATGCGTGTCCACCGTCCGGTTATCTATAATTCACTTGTGCGCGGAAAATAGAGAGCAAATAAAGAGAGCAAATAAACCTACTACACTATGGCACTATGGTAAATCTGTAGATTAAGAGATCATCTGTTTACATTGCAATTAATTATTGTCAGCTATTGCAACAATCTAGAAATTCTAAGAGTTGTTTTCGCTTGGGCAGCTGAAGTATGCCTTTTGCTTTGTTTGCTTTTAAACCGATGCCTTAAAACATTTACAGGAACTGTGTCTGACGCTTAAATTCCAGGGATCTGTGAGTTATGTAACTTGCCGCCGTATTAATACAAAAGCACAAAATATGTAAGCAAACATTTTAAAATGTTTTGATCATAAGACTAAATCTGATTTAAGTCAGCTTTGTCATTCTAGGCCTGAGTACTTTTAGCTGAGTAGTATACCGCATGGTTGAGACCCGTTCCTCTCGGTGGGCCAGGGCATTGATGTGTATAAACCCGAAGTTGTGAAGGAAATATAGACAAGCACGCAAGAGAGTCTGCAAACCACAGATAAATAGGTAATAATGGATATTTGGTTTTGAAAAGTTATAGCCTTGTACACCGCGGAAACAGATTTAAACAATAATTCCACTTTTGACATCTCCTGACTTCAGTCCCTTTCAAAAAAGCCTTAAACAGAAAATGAACTGGTTCTCCTTACCACTTGCATGAAAGTTTATGCACAGCCAGTAAAACATTCTCATCTTTTCATACACGTATGTACGGAATGTATGTACGGCTATAGTGTATAGGCCTATATTGTACATAACATAAGGGTAAAGAGAATGATTATGTGGCACAAAAATGTTCTGTTCCTCTGACAACTATGAAAAATAACACCAAAATAGAGAGCTTGAACTGTCCTGTCGTACATACCTGGTGCAAGTTTCACAAAACGGCTGTATTTGTCTGTTAGTCGGCTAAGTGTTATTCATCGGTGAGTAGGCTGCGAAATGCATTGACCGTTTCACAAAGTAAAACTGTCTAACGCTTAGCTGGCTTACCATAGTCCGCTATACGGTCGCTATGCATCAGTCTGATTGGTTGTATCAATGTTGATAATTGTCAAATTACATCCAAAATAAAAATACATTAGATTACAATGTATATATAACAGAAAAAAAGTGATAATTTCTCCCTCAATTTCGATTTTGACACGATCTGTTAACAAAGGGCAATAACTCTCACAACAGATGGTCGAAGCAAAAAAATGGGTTTCGGTGGTTTATGAGCTTTAAAAACAATTTTGTGTGGTGTGAGAAGGTGATTTATTCCTATTTTTAGAATGAATAAATAAAGTTAAAAAATGGGACACACAACATTTTCAAAGTCAACACTGATGTCTCCTAGCCACCTCCGAAGCTGGCTAGGGATTTCGGACTAACTTCATATCTAAGGAAAAAAACCTTTAGCCGATAGCCAAATAATGTCTTTGTGAAACGGGTTGGACAAAATTGCTAGTGCATTAGCCGTCTAAGCTTAGCCTTTAGACTTCTTGTGAAACGGGACCCAGTCCTACATACCTGCCCATACGCACTTCCCACGAAAACCTGAATACGATAAATTTATCTGTAAAAGATTTCAACGTGAATTAAGAGAGCTGGCACCGGTATAACTGACAATACACACAACATTTGACTGAGTGATTAAATAGCTTGCAAATCTTTAATTTTTTTCATCGAAACATTTGCAATGAGAGCAAAAATGTATATCCCACATCGAAACAGTGCGTAGCTTTTCCTGCAAAGATGTTGCCTGACGCTTGCTGTTGCTAATGATTCGTTTGAAAATGTGCTGAATACTCATCTAGATCCGGGTTATCACCAAAGACGAACTGTAGCTAGGCCTATGACTGTGAACAGAATCTCATCCCAGTCAATACATTAGCTTTTCCTATACATACAAAACAAATCCCATTTGTCTCAGGTAATAACATTGTGAAATGTATTAAAGAGGGTGTTCCAAAAAATAAAAGGATTCATGATATATTTGTTCAGGTCAAACACTCGAGCTTAAATAAAGTCGGAAGGAAATTTGATCAATTAGATAACAGCAACGCATTAGGGATGTGAGGATCACATTTCTATCTCGTCCAGAGATCATCACACGAATTTATGAAGTACAGGCAATGTGATCTGTCTGACAGACAACTAGATTTAGAACCTAGACCTTTACTTATTCAGGTTGCTTATCAGAGTCATATTCCACAACAGATGTGCACTGTGCACTGACATCTCCACTGATGCTTTGTATCAGTTAAATGTTATTCAAGACTCTCACCATGACTAGCCAGTTCTCTTTTATGTTTATTATGATGTCTTCGTTTATAAAGGTATTATGAAAGACCTATGTGGCAATTCCTGTGAAATTAGATATCACCTCACACCTACGCTAATGTACATTATGGCATACTCCGACGTGGTAAGAGTGGGTTCGACGGATGCTAACAGCATGTACATGTGTATGGAAATCATACAGACAAGAAGACCGGGAGAGAGGACGGAATGAAAAGTGAACACATTGCAAACAAGGGCCAAACATAGTCTGCCAAAACATTAATAAATTCATACATAGATGCCGTTTTTAAACTTCAATGTTCATCAAAACATATGCAAAAAGCTGCTAGTGCAGCGTTGTAATCTAACTGCAGGCTTTTCACAGTAAGACACTCAAAAATGAAACTTGTAGAAAAAACATGCTGTCGAAAAAATATATCCGCATATATTTACAGCTTACATCATTTAGTTTCACCGGGGAATGGGCAATCTGTGTTTCAGGAAAGGCTTTGGCACAAAGACGCCGTTGAGAGGGGTGAGGTGGGCATTTTAGTAGACATTCGATTTTACCTGTTGAGTTACAAACCCAAGTTGTTATAACATCTTATCTTATGTTATTTGAAGAGGCATTGTGCAAGGTCAGTATTGAGAATCGCGTCAAACACAATTCATGAAAATAAATAATTAAAAAATATTAAGGGGTTTAAATCAGTGTGACTGCTCTATGTCTTTCTGGAAAGACAGAAATATTGATTCTGTGATTTCTGGAAATTTTAAAGTTGTGTTGATACTGTTAGAATTATTTATAGGGTGACATTGTTTCTCCATTCAGATAAAATGCAGAGTTAAATACCAAAGGTACATCAAGGCGTAACACGACTTTCTCTCAAACGCAAATCAAATCCACTTCAAGTATTAGCCTGCCATATTAAGTGTTAAACCGAAATCAGTTGATAAAAGCATTGGGGTTAATGGGGTGACGAATGTATTGCATTTACAGTCTAACAAACCCATATGCCGGTATAAACGAAAGCAGATTATGGAAAAAACTTGACCATACAAGACAGGAAGAATATTGTAATAATGTCACAGATTAAAATTCTGTTTACGTCGTCTTGAACTTTTTCCAGTGATTTTTGGTCTCAAATCTTTTTTCTCTCGGCTAACAGTGTACCAAGGCTGATCTTCCTTGTCTGCCATCGTGGCAACCGGTTCTGTGCAAGGCTGTGTACTAACCACATGACGCAACATGGAGGCTGGTGTACAAACTTAGTCATACTTATGATTGTATCGTTTAGGTTCACGTTAAAGAGAATATTGTGCCCAGTTCTTTCCTTTTTTCAGGTATAAAGTTAACATACTGACACTAAGAACTTTCTGACAGTATTTTATAGTAATTTTATAGTATTTATTTATTTATTTCATTGGTGTTTTACGCTGTACTCAAGAATATTTCACTTATACGACGGCGGCCAGCATTATGGTGGGAGGAAACCCGGCAGACCCCGGGGAAAACCCACGATCATCCGCAGACTCTTGCTGGAGGACCTTTCCACTTACGGCCGGAGAGGAAACCAGCATGAGCTGGATAGAGCTCACAGCGATTGCCTTGGTGAGAGACTTCTGGGGCATTACGCTGGGCTAACACGCTGACCAACTGAGCCACGGAGGCCCCCAAATTTTATAGTAAATCCGGATTTTATTACACAATGTTATTTGCACACCACTATCAAAACTATGAAGTCGTCGAATTCAGACTATGCGATTTATCGAATG
The DNA here is from genome assembly GCF_032854445.1 of Liolophura sinensis. NCBI lineage: Eukaryota > Metazoa > Mollusca > Polyplacophora > Chitonida > Chitonidae > Liolophura > Liolophura sinensis. The sequence continues at coordinate 89,189,937 of NC_088295.1, read as the reverse complement.
AGAATGTCGCATTTAATAGTGCAGCTTTTATTTTTTTCGACGAGTGGAATTTGACAAGTCGACTGGTTAATCGCAACAAGTGAACCCAGCTTAACCTATGCTGCCACAGTTTCAAGCTCCACGATTTGCTAAAATGGAGACACACATCTTGAATTCGTCTCCTTTTGTTGAATATTTTCATACAAAGTACATTGAGCTCATAGATTCCCTCTTGTCCCTCATATGATGCCCGTCACCAGTCACTCAATCCGTTTCTGACAATGAACACCTTGGAGAAAAGCCTTCTATAATCTGTTTAGCTTTTTAACACTGGTAAATTATGGTTTACTAAGTCTGTACTAACAGTTTTGTTCGATTGACCATATGAATGCTGAATGGCTTAAAGAACATTATTTTCAAAAAGGGTATAAAAACTTATAATTCTATAATCTGTTTAGCTTTTTAACACTGGTAAATTATGGTTGCTCCTGCAACCCGATCACACCCACATCATTTCTACTAAGTCAATGCTAACAGATTTGTTGGACTGACCATATGAATGCTGAATGGCTTAGAGAACATTATTTTCAAAACGAGTATACAAACTGATAACAGGTGAAGAGTTAAAACGAAATGAAAAACCGTGGAGATCCGTTGTGACCTGCTCGAGATGTCTTTTTACCCGCTTGAGATGTCTTGTTACTGCACGAGATGTCTTGTTACTGCTCGAGATGTCTTGTTACATGACTGGCAATTGATTGCATGCTCAAAGACGAAATTTTAAACAAAGTAAATTGATCAGTTTTGTGGGCACAGCATTAAGGTTTTGCTAACTGATTCTTCGTACACAATCTTTGGCCAATCTCTGTGAAGGTTACTACTAAAACCAGGCAGGATACAATACAGGGTACCGTAACAGGGCTCTTACTTTGACGGACAAAAATGTCGGTTTGTCGCAGAATGCAAGTCCTTCCTACAGGGACAGACAAGAGTGTCTATTAACACCAGCCATCCCACATCATTACCAGGTCACGAACGGTATAATCACCAAGAAGACGGGTGTTCTGATCTATTCAGTCTCAGTTACCGATATGATTTAACAATTGATATCGCCTTGATCGGGTCATGAATTTATGCAAAAGAAAATCGGCACCAAAGGTGAGTAAGGCACAACTAGTTTTAACATATCAAAGAATATTTGTTCACATCTGCTCCTGCAACCCGATCACACCCACGCCAGCCTGTCGTCACATTTCTGATAGGGCACTAAAATATGTCAGTCTGAAAGCAAAGGTAAACGTTGTTTCGAGTAATCATACGACTAAAATCTTACGTAAATAGGCTACAGTTTCACATTTGGTTCCTTTTCTGGTTAAAATTTCACAGACACAGGTGTTTTTAACAGTATTTTTTTCGTAAGCGTGAACCTAAATCATCAGGATCGAATTAAATTTATTACCTACAAATACCCGTAACTCAATTAACCTTTAAATCAGCGGCAATCCGTCACTCTCCGCCAATCGTTCAATTACACATTCAGGCTTTCCTATTAGGTTATGGATGTCTATGCCGTCAGCACCTGGGCATTCCTACAATACAGTCCTTTGTTTCAACTGTGGCTAATGAATGTCGCATAAACGCTTTCTGACTAACACAAAGATGCACACCATGTTCATTGTGCTATAATGGCTATAATGAACTCCGAAATAAAATCATCAATAGGCTCTCTAAGGCTTTCTTCCCATCCATTTTAACGAGTGATGCCTCAAAACAATCGTGGTATGCAATCCTATTTTTATTTATTTCTAACTGTATTACAAAATTCCATATACCACAAATTAGATTCATAAATTCCCATTTTCCACAAAGCAGGTCCATGAAATCCCATGTATCATAAAGCAAGTACACAAAACCCCATGCCCCACTAGGCAAGTACACAAAACCCCATGTCCCACAAGGCAAGTACACAAAATCCCATGTCCCACAAAATAAGCTCATAAAATCCCACGTCCCACAAAGCAGGTCCGTAAAATCCCTTGTCCCACAAAGCAGGTTCATAAATTCCCATGTCCCACAAAACAAGCTCATAAAATCCCACGTCCCACAAAGCAGGTCCGTAAAATCCCATGTTACACAAAGCAGGTCCATAAAATCCCATGTTCCACAAAGCAGGTCCATAAAATCCCACGTCCCACAAAGCAGGTCCGTAAAATCCCATGTCCCACAAAGAAGGTTCGTAAAATCCCGTGTCCCACAAAGCAGGTCCATAAATTCCCTTGTCCCACAAAGCAGGTACATAAATTCCATTGTCCCACTAAGCAGGTCCATAAATTCTCATGTCCCACAAAGCAAGTCCGTAAAATCCCATGTCCCACAAAGCAGTTCGGTAAAATCCCATGTCCCACAAAGCAAGCTCATAAAATCCCATGTCCCACAAAAAGGTCCATAAAATCCCATGTACAACAAAAAGGTCCATAAAATCCTATGTACCACAAAAAGGTCTATAATATCCCATGTACCACAAAGACCCGCCAACAGCGCCTACCTATAAATTCACATGTTGTCTCTTTACACATAACGTTAACCTTGTGCTCAAAATATCACTGACCGTGAACGAGATTCGCAAGAAAAATGTCAGGTCTACTCAGATATCGCATATGACATCTAGGTGGTCCTAGACTGGAGGAGCCTTTCACGTAACATCAGTTTGTCCCATTTGTTGCATGTTATTCATTTTTGTCACACAGCTGAACTGGTGAATATTTTTCATCGCGCCCATTGGCCTGTCGATCACGTGTGCACGTTCAGCTTAGCACGCATCACTCCGCATTGCTGATTTGTTTTTACAAAACTGTTCGCCCAAATCCACATCCATTTACCCACAAAATTTTTTTCTAACTGTAAACCTGTCTAAACTTTTGTATGTTACAGCCGTCTGAATGAAACGCAAATGATCACACAGATTTTCTCCATCACATGGGATCTACTAAACGTCCAAAAAGACACACTTGAAAACGGCGTAAAACACCAATCAAATAAATAAATAAATAAACCATCATACACACATGTATGTTAACATACGGTACATCAGCTGCTCGCCTTGTCGCGATCTGTATTCCATTTGTATGGAATAAAACATTACGATTATCAAGTCAAAACAGTTGAGTTTTAAACAAGTTTACAGGAAATTTGATCAGTTTGGTCGGAAAATGTATCAGGCATGTGACAATCACTGAAAGACATGTTTATTCTGTTTACAGATCAACGCAGCAGAATATAAATTAGAGGAAATCTGATATTTCTGATAGCAAAGTGGCCTTAGGGACTAGACATTCGCCTAGGGATTACTTAAATGCGTCACATCCCAGAGTAGATTGTGTGCTAATACATACGTATAGGCACTTAACTGATGTTTTCTACCAATTAAACACGATCTTGTAATTTAATCATTCTTCAAAGCAAGACTCAAACCGATGCTCTGGCATAATTCGTTCTACTTGGCATTTTCTTACTACTAGTAAAACGGCCCACCTTTCCATGGCTTGTCAGTTCTCTTTTCAGAAAACGACTTTATGATTACCTTTGATCTCTTTGACAACCCCATCTAAGTTACAAACTATTAAGCTAATTCTCTGGGGTAGTTCTTGTGACATTAGATATTCTCTAATCTGTGCTACATTTATGCATATATGCAGGACATGGGATAAAGGAGGGGGGATAAATATCGTATCCCACCTTTCGTCAACAATGTTGAGAGAGCCACATCTACTTGATTGGCTCAGAGAAGTTCATTCATAACAATTAGCCAATCAAAAGCCACACACGGACCGGTCTTCTTTTTTTTACTACGAGATTTTGTCGTCTGCATTTCTGAGACAAAATCATGGCGTAACGACTGAAAGTCGAAGATTTTTTTATCAAAGATAATCGTGGAGAAGCGAATATACTAAATACTGTCGAAATATATGTACAAGTAAGAGTATATCTGATTCTGTCGAGTATATCTGCACCACATGCGGCCACTGTAGGTACAGTGCTCGTAAACATACAACGTGCGGGAAATTGTCTTCTATACCTAATTTCAGAAAGCCAGCACTTTGAAATATCCAACTTTCTCAGCTCTGTTGTCAGTTCCTCCCACCCTCGTCCGTTTACTTCAGCCGCCGCATTAACCACAAAATTTTGCGTGGCCTGGTCTAACTTCTTGCATCTAACGCAGTACGTCAAAGATGGAAATCAGGTCAAGTGCACCAGTCTTCGGGAGGCCGATCTCTGCTGAAGTCCTCAACATCCATATCCACAACCACAATAAAAAAACAAAAACAAAAAACAAAAAAAACACCAAAAAAATGCCGTTGTATCAGGGTAATCCAGCCCTCACAATCGTCCAAAGAAGTGTAGACTATAGTCACACATGCCTTAGAAATGTCAACTCACACACAATCCTGACTTTTCCCGCGACTTCTCTGAATCTTTCCTTGACAGTCGTGAACTGTTTAAACCCAGTTGTTTGCTGCTATGTTTTAATGTATACAGATGATAATCCTATCCAAGCTTGTGGGAGTAAAGCCGTTCTGCGTTGAACTGTTTGGCGTATATTTGATCTTGCGTATAAATGTTGTGCTTTGGTCTGAGCGCGAATGACTGATGTCACATACGTAATTTACTCCGCACTGCCGCACGCGTTGTGCAAACAGAGAAAGAAGACAAAATGTTCTCGCTGATCTGAGGTACAATTTTGTTTTGTTTTTTTTTTCGATTTTCCTTTTATGGGTTAAACAGAATCTACTAACTCGTAACCCTGTAGTATCAAATTTATTAAACTCGAGTCAAAAATTTCGTTTGTTTCTCATTTAATAAATTTGATACTGCAGGGCCACTCTTTGGAGATCCTATGTGTATATAGTTGTGATATTACATGTATTAACACTAGTTCTCTCCAGCAACCTGGGTGGGAAGTTATAATCCTGAAACCAAATTTGTATACACCGAAGGTACTGTAAACTTCCTGAACAGATACCAAATGTAGTTGCGAATCAGTCAGTATAAGGGTACTTTCTCTTAGAATTTATACATTTTGATGTTTTGTGTGGTAAAGCAAGTCTAGCTGACTTTGACAAAAGCAGTTTGTATTATGTATTACATAAGGCATACTGTCTGACACAGATACCAGACAGTATGCCTACTAGACAGCTAGCGCGCTATCCAGCTGAGCCATGGAGGCCCCCCTGTTGAGTTACAGTCCTAAAATGTGGTTATACAAAGGAATGATTTCAACGAGGGGCTCTGTAAGCTACGTACAGAACATCACGTGAAACACAGTTCATGCAAATTAATGACTGAAAATTTATGTTGAAAGCCGCGTTAGCATGATACGATTTCTTCTATCGACTCGTCCAATTCAGAGGCTTCGATTTGTCGAATGATACGATCGCATTAAATTGTGCATGTTCTATAATTAGTCGACTAATTGACTGGCCAATCGCAGGATGTGAACGCAGCTTAACCCGTGCATTCACAGTTTGAAGCTGCTCGATTTCAAAAAAAAAGGGCACACACATTTTGGATTCGTCATTAATGTTGAATATTTTTTTTCTAAACGAAAGACATTACGTGCACGAGATAAAAGATCATATAGCTCCTCTCTCTCCCCTCGGATGATGTATCCTGTCACTCCATCCGTTTCTGCCATTTCGTCCCTGACGTATAGCCAACAACCAATAACATGGATGGGCACCATAGGGAAAAGCATTCTATAATTAATCAAACTAAAACGATTCATGATAATTATTAAACGGATATTTTACGCTAGTGATCGTTAAATATTTGAGAAGAATATCGTAACGACATTATCAGACAAAGAATTCTTGCCAATGATCGTATTACATCACACATTGTCAACTCAGTTTGCACATAAATCCTGATCGTAAAGATCGATTCTAGGACAGTAATAACTGAACACAATTCTGTCCTTCAGTGCTGTAGACATACACAACGAGAAGTCCACATATCCAGATATCAACAGATAGCAAACTGTACAACTAACGAAACTAATGACTCAATCGAAAAATGTTAACAGCAGAAAATGACTACATACATACATAAAGTTGTCTCATATTTGTCACATGAGACCAAAGGAATGTATCCGGGGTTACAAAATAATATACAAACAGAATATGTCTAGCTTTTTAACATTGGTAAAGTATGGCTTACTACCTGGCTCTTGGCAGCTTTTAACGGTCATTATAATACAAATGCATGTATGACTAATTATTTCAAAAACGAATACAAAAGCTGACAACTAGTGCAAACGCTAAAGCAAAATGAAAAACGTGTCGCAAGTTTGCGAACTGACCTTCTGAACACAAACATTTGTCAATCTGCATGGAAACTAAAACTATGCAGGATACAAAGTATGATATCGCACCAGCAGGATACAAAGTATGATATCGCACCAGGGCTTCTATGTTAACAAGCAAGAATATCACTTCGTCACAGAATGTTAGTCCTTCCTGCAGAGGCAGGCAAGAGTGTCTATTAACACCATCTATTCAGTCTCAGTGACCAATATAATTACTACTTCTAATCTTGTGATTCATATAAGACTGTACAATGGACACTATTTTGTCTTATCTCAGTAAATAACAACATTCTTCATCTGCCTAGGTTAACGTAACACCATACAATCCGCTAGGTTAGGAGGAATAATTTTAGCGACGTCTGGTTCTGTTCGTCATATTTGTATGTTTACGTGAGAAAATGTCAGAGGTGGAAATAAATATCGGTCTAAACAAACAAATGTTACACTTCGATAGATATTTCCATTCTTTTTTCGTACTTTATATACTTTCTTAGTTCTTTGGTGGTTTGTGTCGCTTTAGGAATTGCCCTTGCGATTATTGACCTGAAACGTCCTGATTGGTTGACGGCTGGTATACGAATGTCTGTTTCCACGCATAGATTTCACTTGTACGATAGCGGCCATGAATATGATGGGAGAAAGCCGGGAAGAGCAGGAGGAGATGTGAGGCGGCCATCCGTTGGTTCACTCGTACGTACGACAGAACAGTAAGCCCACTTGCACAAGATAGACTTGAACTATCATTGCGACCGCATTGGTGAGAAGCTCCTGTATCATTGTGCCGCGCTGCCACGCTAATCATATCGCCACGGAGGCCCCTCTCCGCCATTAAATCAGTTAAACGTAACTGAATGGTAGCTTGGGAAATTATTATCTTTGAGAATATCTTGCACATTAGTCAGTTAATCTTACTTACAGCGTTAATAAATGAAACATAAACAAACAATTTAATAGATTATTATCTTTTTTCACTAAACAATCTTATTTACAGCGTTAGTGAATCCGGTAGAAACAAAAATTCTAGTTGACTGTTTCGGTACAACATAAATGAATGTGGGGAAAAGGGTGTGCACCTTGGAAGCATCCCTCAAAGTCCGTATATCAGAGCACGATCATCTGAGCGTGACCGCTCGCTGTGATAGTTTCTCCTACAATGGTGTCTTTTCATTTGTGACTCATCTTATCTGAGAACACTTCTCGCTTTTTCAGATGTTACAGTAACTTTTACTTTGTGGGTCCGTGGGGCACATCAACCGCGTGACAAAGGTGAGGACACGTTCACACCTGTTCCTGCAACCCGATCGAACCCACTTTACAGTAATAAGTTAACCTGTCAGCAACGGCAAATGCTGTTACGCCTAATCAACAAAGGTTAAGTTCAAGCATACACGTTAGCCTTTCAAATTTGTTTCCTTTTCTGCTTGACATTTTCTAGACGTAGGTGTTTTTAAACAGTCTTTTTTTCTCGTAATCGTGAACCTAAATCATCTGTGGTGAACTGAACTCATTACCCACAATCCATTATACCCGTAACTCGTTAACATTCAGATTAACAGCAATCCCTCACTCTCCGCCAATCGTTCCATTACACAGTCTTTCCTCTTGGATTGTAATACCTATCCTGACAGCAACGGGACATTCCTACAGTACAGACCTTTGTTGTGTCTGTGACCATGTTGAACGTCAAAAGCATCATCTAACTAGGCCTATCTTGAGTTAAACCTTATCGCACAAACGCTGCCTGGCTAACACAAACATACACTCCGCGTTCATTGTGCTATAATGGCTGTAACCTCAGAACTATCTACAGGTATTCCTTTAAGAGGTACACTGTGTGGGTGGTAGTTCAACGAATTGATTAAGCCCACATTGTGATGCAACTTCAATTGCAGCTACAAATGGAATAGACTACAACATGTCCCGTCATAGACCTCCAGATATAATGTCCCATATACCATCAAGTAGCCCTAAGTAGTGTAGAAAACTGCCAGGAACATCTGTCATGCGTACCACTACAAAGCAACCACAATGTGATCACAGTAAATATTACCTGAAAATTCAAAAATGCCGCCTACCGACACAGTCCCATGTTAGTCTCTTTTCACGGGACCTTAGCCTTGTGCTCAAAACATCACTGACCAAGGATAGATTTCAGGTTTACTCAGATACAGGATGTGACACCCACGTGGTCCTAGACTGAAGGAAACTTCACATCATCTCAGTTTGTCCCATATGTTGTATGTTATTCCTTGTAATCTAAGAAATTTTTATCAGACAAGTGCCACCACATCAGGGGTACCTAACCATATATAAACTGGTGCTAGAGTCATTCATATGGCTGATTTAGAAGGACTCGCGCTGTAACAGAATAGTGCTTACGACTGATCCCTATCAGTGTACACTTACGCTATGTGTTTCTGTATTTAGTGATGATTGGGCGGTAGTGGATAGGGTTAAATTACAAGGCACGACAAGCCTAGGTGTAACATCCTTTTCATTTTCTGGACAACTGATTAAATACACACATATTCATTATGTAAATACGTTCGTTTTTATCAAAATATTACATTTTTGTCAATGAATTACATTTTTATTCTGAGTGTGGGAAATGTTAACTGTTCTTTGTTCAACATGTAAAAACAGGTTAGCTTAAATGTTCGTGTGTTCAGATAGTGTGTCCAGGTAATACCACCAATGGTCCAGTAACATAGTTAGAGTACTGTATTGTATGTTAGCTACTTAAGATAATCACATTCATAAAAGTGAAATATTTTAGTAAGGTGTAAAACACCAATCAAGGAGACCAAACAAAACACCGACATCGTCTTGTTAGATAATCAAACGGTGGATATGTTTAAACACTCCCACTGGTCGGTCCAAGTGCGTGTATACTCCGACAGCCTAGTACACAACACGTTACGCCGTTTTGTCATTTTTTTCACAAATCTATTCGACCAACGCATCTAAGTACCCTGACAAGATACATCTGCTATTTAAACATAACCATACACTGCATTTTACAGCCTTCTGAATTAAAACACATATGACCACAAACATTGCATCTACTCGTATTCTGAACACCACCAATCCATCACAAGGAACCTAACTGCTGTCCAAAAACATACCCACAGGCATGTAAACATACGGTATGATGGAAGACGGGTGCGGCCGCTCGCATTCTTAAGGCGCGTCTTTTAATACACGGGGGTTGAGAACGGTTTATCTTATCTCGTTATCTCGAGTTCTCAACTCACGCGTCCTGTCACAAAACCCGCGGGACGAGATTAGGCAGAACAGCGCGATTTGTTTGCACGCGGTTTTTGTTAATCTCTACTCTCGAGTTCTCGAACCGCGAGTATTAAAAGACGAGTGACTGCATTCGTCTTTCATAGAAAACTGTTGTCTGAGCCATTCTAGAATGTATTCTGTTATTTTAACACAATATTCTCTCATATCCAAAATAATATCCTGTTAGTCTAATAGAATTTTCATGTTGAACAGAATATTTGTGTTGTATGTAATAGAACAATCTGCTGCAATAACAGCACACATTCTAGCGTCACCCAGACAACAAACAATCTGCTGCAATAACAGAATACATTCTCGCAACACCCAGACAACAGACTCTCTGCTAAAATTAACAGATTAATTGTTTGAGTGTACATCTGCTTTTTCAGATCTGTCGGCAAATTTAGTATTTCAACTCAAAAAAATGGAAGCGGTACTGCAGAAAATATACAAAGGATAATTACTGGTTAAAGTGAAAACAATTAAGTTTCAATTAAGTCAGTGTGAAATTTGAAAAATTTGATACCCAATAGAAATGTAAAATAAAATCACTAGTAAGCAAGTTTTGTACTTCAGATTTTTTTTCCTTGCGAGAAATTTAACCTTATACATTAGAAAACATCTGATCTGTTGGAAAGCAGACTAGCTTTTAAGACTTCGCCCACCAGTTGCTTAAATCCGCCATATCCACCAGCAGATCGCCTTGTGCGCTGATAGGTATCTAAAGGCATCTACATTGATGTTTTACACCAATCAAATACCATCTTGTAATATAATCATACTTCAAAGCAACACATCGCCTGATACCCTCGTACATTTAGTTGTCCTTCTCTATTCCCTACTTATGTCACAACCCAACTCACCAAGTCAGTTTTCTTTTATGTTTTTATTGACACGTCTCTATGGTATGACAAAACTATTAAGACAGCTTTCTAAAGTAGTTCATGTAAAATTAGATATTCTCTGATACAATTAACTGTGATATATCTCTCCGTGGAAATGGACTGTACATATGGCTCAGGTTTTATCGCCCACCCCCCAAAATTCTGAGCGGGAGGTCGTAGCCCTGTAACAAGATTATTGTAAAATTTAAAGGGCAGTAAACGTCCGGGATGGATTCTTTTTAGCATGGATGCCACACGCAATTCCAGGAAAATCAATACGAGTTCTTTAAACTAAGTCTAGTTGACTTTATCGAAAAGCTGCAACCGAAAGATCATCATTGCAGGTTTCAGCAAAGTACGAATTATCCAGAGATGTACAGAATGGGGTTTTATTCGTAGATATGCGACCGTAGCCCACCTGTTGGCTACCAATCGTGAAGTGTGGTTATACAACTGAAAGACTGGCAGGCACATCACAAGGCATTCTGTAAGGTTATAACTGACCATAGCGTGAAACACAATTCATGGAAATTAATTATTACAAAACCTATCAAGTGTTCAATTCAGTCTGACCGATTTATAACTTTCAGGTACGAAAGAAATACTTGTTCTTAGACGTTGTGGACATTTTAAAAGCTGTGTTAATTATTCATAGGATACGTTATAGGATAAGAGAACCCTGCAGAGTTAAATCCCATGGGTACATTATTATGGAACACGACTTTTGCACAACCGGGAAACAAATAATATTCGATAATTAGTCTCCTATATTTGTTAAACCCAATTTATTGGAGAAAAGCTTTGGGGTAAATGAATGCACTGTATTCATAGCCTAAAAGGCAAGAAGGATGTTGTAGTGACCTGTCACAGATTAAATATCTCCTTACGTCGTCTTGAGTCTTTTTCCAGTGAGTTTTTGTTTTAAATCTTAAGTTTCTTTCTCGCTGATCAAGCAGTGCTCATACAAGCCTGATCTTCTTTGTCATTGGACATGTTACCGTGGAAATTTGTTCAGCGCGACGCTTTGTGCGAACTGCATGACGCTATGTGCGAACTGCATGACGCTATGTGCGAACCGCATGACGCTATTTGCGAACCGCGCGACGTTATGTGCGAACCGCATGACGCAATATGAAAGCTGGCGAATAAACTAAGTTATATTTATACTTGTAAGTTTTAATCTCCTGTTGCACAAATCTATCACAAAACAGAATGATCTTGTGTTTAAAAAGGCAACGAGGAGAAGTATATATGCATGTGGTTCATTTCTTTTCTGAGACTTGAACCCACAGCACACGGTTAAAGCTATCTATGGTTCAGATCACACACGCACGTTCATACGATGCGATTTGTCGTAAGGACTTTATAGGCATTCTGAAACAACTACACTGAAAAAGTCCTCAATCTTCTGTGTACCAAACATTGCCTACAGACTCAGTCCTCCATAACACTAAACCAAGAGGAATTATCGTTAAATTTGTATCCCGAAAATACAAATAGATGTTATCCGTAAAAGAAAAGCATTGAAGGGAACTAAAATAGTTATTAAAGAAGATTTGACCCCGAAAACCAAATGCTTTTGAAAACAGCCGCCGTTCACCCACTCATCCTCTCAGCCTGGTCATCGGGAGGGTAATTGTATGGAAGGAACTATAATGACTAAGTGAAACAGATTCGTTCGTTATTTTGCCTTGATGAATAGATCTGCATGAAAGCCCCAACCTGCCAGGTCCATTCCACCAACCACATCTTCCCACCTGTTATATCTATTCCACATGCCAGGCCAACACCACCAACCAGATCTTTCCACACGCCAGGCCAACACCACCAACCAGATCTTCCCCACCTGTTATATCTATTCCACATGGCATGCCAACACCACCAACCACATCTTCCCCACCTGTTATATCTATTCCACATGGCAGGCCAACACCACCTGCCAGATCTTCCCCACCTGTTATATCTATTCCACATGGCAGGCCAACACCACCAACCAGATGTTCCCCACTTGTTATATCTATTCCACATGCCAGGCCCAACACCACCAACCAGATCTTCCTCACCTGTTATATCTATTCCACATGGCAGGCCAACACCACCTGCAAGATCTACCCCACCTGTTATATCTATTCCACATGTCAGGCCAACACCACCAACCACATCTTCCCCACCTGTTATATCTATTCCACATGTCAGGCCAACACCACCAACCAGATCTTCCCCACCTGTTATATCTATTCCACATGGCAGGCCAACACCACCAACCAGATCTTCCCCACATGTTATATCTATTCCACATGGCAGGCCAACAACACCAACCAGATCTTCCCAACCTGTTATATCTATTCCACATGGCAGGCCAACACCACCAACCAGATCTTCCCAACCTGTTATATCTATTCCACATGGCATGCCAACACCACCTGCCAGATCTTCCCCACCTGTTATATCTATTCCACATGTCAGGCCAACACCAACCAGATCTTACCCACCTGTTATATCTATTCCACATGGCAGGCCAACACCACCAACCAGATCTTCCCCACCTGTTATATCTATTCCACATGGCAGGCCAACACCTCCTGCAAGATCTACCCCACTTGTTATATCTATTCCACATGGCAGGCCAACACCACCAACCAGATCTTCCCCACCTGTTATATCTATTCCACATGGCAGGCCAACACCACCAACCAGATCTTCCCTACCTGTTATATCTATTCCACATGTCAGGCCAACACCACCAACCAGATCTTCCCCACCTGTTATATCTATTCCACATGGCAGGCCAACACCACCTGCAAGATCTACCCCATCTGTTAGCTCGGTGCCATCTGTCAGATCAACGCCACAAGTCTCTGCTCCACTAAAATCTAACGCACAACCAACCCAAGCACAAGATTAGCTCATACATAATGTACTGTCGTATCTCCGCCTCCTATGAAATACATCTCTTACTTTCATAAACTAATTAGTCTGACTTATACTCTGACTTTAACTCTTCCTTATGTGTTGTTTGGAAGCATCTGTTGCTTTGTGTTAATACTTGTGGTTTTTATGTGACGGATAAACTGAATGTTCCTTCAATGCATGTCAGTGGTCAGTCGGACACACTGAAACCTGAAGTGTGTAACTGCCCACCTTGTCGTACTCCGCATGGTTATGCATGTTGTAGAATGAGTACAACCTGTGATTACTCCTTCTGTCCCCATTCAGTGAATTCTAACTTCCTAACTGTGTTGTATACACGTCACCGGGGTTTTTTACAAACAGAATGATTCTGACCTATAATCGGCCGGGAATGAAGTTGTTATCTACTTTATGAATTGTATTGTACTCTTCCTTTCATGGATGTATGTACTGCACATGTGGACCTGTTACACTGTATTTGCATGTGATGGTTTCCCAAAACGCACTACACGGCTTTCTCCAGCCACATATCGGATCACTAAAGTACAAGTGACATGCACGCATGATTATCTGGTTTCCCCCAAGCTCTGGCCGGGTGACTAAGTTCTCAAATCTCAGGATTTACTCTACATATTACTATTACTTCTCTAGTATATTCTTAGTAAGTTCTTTGTAAGGTATACCGTATATAATGATATGATTATACAACTATGTACTAAATATATGCGAAATGAATCTTAATTGAAGACTATAAACTGGTCTCCAAATTTTTGTAATCAAGTCTTACAGCTGAGATAAAATGTTTTAAATGACCCTGTCTGGATCGAAGAGACATTCTCATGTAGATGGCCCTATTCTGATGGCCTAGTGGCATGTAGGTCTCTCTGACCAACATGTAATTTACTTGTCATTTGAACTGTTTCTCATTATAACTGTCTGTAATATAGTAATTAACTTGTTACAATTTACTACTACTATCCAGTACTGCTGTGGATGTCCTGTAAACACTTATGTTATATTATCTCAACTACATAATGTAAACTATGGATACCCTTGAGACTGACACTCAGTCTATTCCATACCAGAATCCTTTTTCCATTTTACCCTTCCATTCTCAGTCAGAAATACCTCAGACTGGGACAACCTCCGCTCCGCTATCTGTCAACAACCTTGAAAAGTTAGACCATATGTGCTTCAACTTTATCCACCTCAGTGACACAGAGCATATCAATTCGCAGACTGATGACAATGAGTTTAAAATACGACATTCGGACAAAATCAAATCCTGCCAACCTAGTTATCTCACAGAGGAAAATTTCAGTTCAGCGTATGACGATTTAAGTTCATCCCCTGAGAAAGGTCTCTTCTCTACCTTTCATCTGAACGTTCGAAGCCTAAGGAAAAAACTGACTAAATAACTTGATATTTACAAAATATTAATGATGAGTTTACTGTTTTAGGATTTACAGAGAGCTGGTTGACAACCTCGACTGAACAGCTGTATCCAAGGTAATACTATCTTTTCTAAATCTAGAAGCAACAGACGTGGGAAGAGGTTATTCTTTATGTAAATAACCAGGTACGATCATGCAAAATACGAGATGACTTATCCATATATGGTAAAACTGTTGGATTTGAATCTATTTGTGTTGATGTTTTTACGCAAACGTCAAACTATATCATTGGCATTATTTACCGCCCACCAGCTCAGAACGTTGCTCACGTTAACAAATTATTGTATACCACTCCCCCAAAAAATCCCAGCCAATAAGAAAGTCGTGTTGATGAGTAGTTTTAACACTGACTTGTTAATATTAATATCGTTAATATTAACAGCGCTACCTTGATAGATGACATATAATAATGTCCACGAACAGAGTTTACCACCTGGAGTTTTGTTGACTGGCACCTCCGACCATTTCCCCATTTTGAATGTATTTACACTGGATATAGTTAAGGGAGCTCCAAATCGACAATATCTCAGGAAAAAATCCCGGCGTCAGGAAAACCAGTTCAAAGAAATTTTCCGCAATGTTAATTGGGAAATCAGAAATACACCAGTTACAACGAATACACCAGATACAACGGATACACCAGATACAACGGACACACCAGTTACAACAACTTGAAAGCTTTGGATTACATACGCACTACTCACTTTTATTTATGAAAATAAAAAAACTCTACTGAAAAAAACTCCATTCAGCTGAGTTGAGAGATCGGCATGCGTATAGATAATATGGAAATAAATTGAATCGTTTAATTGGTTTATCAAGACGGCAGTGCTTCGGTCCATTGACAGAAAGAACGATATTAGAGGAACATCGAAGGTATTGAATCAGTTCATGGATCGTTCCTGGATCGTTCCAGCATCCAGAAGAGATCAGAATATCTAAGCTGCGATGAATAAAACACAATGGACAAAAAACTATTTGTGACATTTTTAGTGAACACTTTTCTACGATTGCTAGCCAGCTTGAATCTAAGATACTCTCCACACAGATGATTTTTACAGATTACCTCAAAATCTGACCTCTTTTGTTTCCGACCGGTAACTCTTGGTCTATTTTACTCTGCCATACAAAGCCTAAAATCCACATCTCCTGGAGTAAATGGAATTTATATGACCGACATTAAATTTGTTTCAGAATAAATTTCCGAAACGTTGACGCATATAAGAAATTTATCTTTTGAGCCGGGCAAACCCCCTGAAATTTGCAAAGGTCACTCCAGTGTTTAAAAATGGAGATAACCGTCGTGTTGAAAATTATCGACCTATTTGCGTACCCCCGACCTCTGGTAAAATTTTTGAGAAAATTGCCGTGAATGTACTGAACGAATATCTTCACACTCATAATATGTTTTGTCAATACGATTTCCGCGCAAACCACTCGACGGTCCACGCTGTTTGCTCACTTACAGCTTAGTTAGTAGCCAAGAAGATAAAAAAAAAAATCAGTGTTATTACCTTTTTGGACCTTTTTTACTACCTTTAGTAATCATGTATAATGATAATCCAACATGGACATCGCATATAAACTCTATTTGTAACAAAGTTTCCCGAAATACTGGTATTATAAAGCATATAGCGGCCTAAGTAAAGAAGAAAACATTGCTTGTTCTCTCATATATCCGTATCTGTCGTACGTTAATGCACTGTTGGGAAATACATACACCACGCACTTGACACAGCTATTACTCCTTCAAAAGCCTACTATTCGCGTCATATCCACATCACAGGCGCCTATTTTCAGATCTTACAAAATACTTAATCTTGCCAACCTCTTCTCTTCAACCTCTTCTCTGCCTTCTTCTTTGTCATAGGTTCGTATACTTTGACGACTTTCTCCCTGTATCACTAGGTCAGTTGCTCAGAAAACAGTCTGAGGCTACCTACTACCCCACAAGGACCCAAAATATAAATTCGCATAAACCATTTAATTCTCATAATAATAACTATTTACAAGTCATCGCAAATGGAACAGACTGCATCATTAATTCAAAAGCATCCAGTCACATTCTTTGTTTAAATCCAAAGTAAGGGAATATCTCCTCAACCAAACGATTTGAAACATTTTCTTGATATGTACTAGGAAGTCGATTTACTCCTCACCCTAGGAAATGTGTATCATGCTATTCACCACTATTGTAATATTGTCCATTGATACACCAATGTTTCTGTGGGATAGAAAAAGTCCAATAGACTTTATACAAACCATCTTTGTACTTAAAATAAACCCTTACTAATTTATGGTGAACAAACAAATAAACATCTCATGCAATAGCGCATGATCTGTTTTCATTGAGCAAGTCCGATTCGATGGGTCGACTGGACAATCGCATCGCGTGGACGAGGCTTTGAGATTTACGATTTGTTCAAATGAGACACGCGTCATGCATGGCTTCATCTTTCTTGCTGAATGTTGTTAGCACCAAAGACAATAAGTGAGACGATAGATCATAGCTTCCCTCTTTCTCCTCGCATGATGTCAGCCGTGACTCATCCCGCTTCTGACAATTCGTCCTCAACATATAACCAGTAATGTTATGAGCCTTTACGATCAGTTACGATCATTATAGTATTTCGCTACTGTTAAATATTTATGAAGAATATGGCAACGACATTATGAGATGAAAGAAATCTATAACAAGTCCAAAACTTACAAACCGTAAGAATGCAGCAAAACTTTGTATAGACGCTCTAATTTGACAATTTATGAAAACAAATGATCGATTCTCAGATAGCAGAGAATATAAAGACTATTCATATGCTCAATATCGCACCAGAGTTCCTGGTTTTTATTGCAAGAATATAGCCTCCTCGCAGACCGAGTTCACCCTGCTAAGAGGGACAGACAAGAGTGTCTATTAACACCAGCCATCCCACATCATTACCAGGTCACGAATGCTATGATTACCAGGAAGACGGGCGTTCTGATCTATTCAGTCTCAGTGACCAATATAATTACTACATCTGGTCTTGTGATTCATATAAGACTGTACAATGGACACTATTTTGTCTTATCTCAGTAAATGACAACATTCCTCATCTGCCTGGGTTAACGTAACACCATACAATCCTCTAGGTTAGGAGGAATAATCTTAGCGACGTCTGGTTCTGTTCGTCATATTTGTATGTTTACGTGAGAAAATATCAGAGCTGGAAATAAATATCGGTCGATACTACTGAAGATTTGGCATTTGAAATAACATGTGTAAAACGTATACGATAGTCCTAAGCGTCATATCTATCATCGGAGATGTGCTTATTTCCGCAGGTTAATCAGTTTAACTGAAGATTTCATTACTTCACAATCACAGATATACATCATCTGTTTCTACATGTGAATTTGCCCCCATGGCAGAGTTTGATACTATCTACATCATCCCAGCTAAAACAATTACAGTCGTGTCAAGATCATGTGAGCCTCTATCTGTCTCTGTCATCCGTTGGACAAAAGTGTCATACGTAATAGAGTACAACGACATAATCAACGAAAACATACTACAAATAAAACGGCTCGGGAAATTATTATCACTGAGAATAAACCAATCAATCTCACTTACAAAGTTAATGAATCCAGTAGAAGCAGAAATTCTAGTACATTGTTTTGCCAGAAGATAAATGACTGGGAAAAGGGGTACAGCATGGAATCATCTCTCAGAGTCAGCATACCAAAGCAAGGCCACCTAAGCTCGACTGCTCTCTGTGAAAATTTCACCTGTACCTAGCCCTCATTTATGACTCGTCTCAACTCAGCACACTTCTCAGTTTCTCAGGTGTCATAATTACAGATGTTTTGTGACACAGTACAGGCTCACAGCTGCCCGTGTAACCCGGTCGCACCCACCTTACAGGAATAATAAAATCTGACGTAAATATACTAGTGTCTTAAACTTAATTTCTTTTCCTGGTTAAACTTTACTAGGCAGAAGAGATTTGAACGACTTTTTTCGTAAGTGTAAACCAAGATCATGTGTATGTTTATCTTTATATGTTAGAAAAAATGTGATATGTTGGAAAGCAAGCTAGCTTCAGAGACTTTTCTCACAGGTTGATTAAGGTGCCATATCCTTCAGCCATGTGCATCGAGCAACATTCCCGCGAATACTCTGGTATATTTAGTTGTTCTTGTTTATTCCCTACTTGTCTACTCCCTACTTGTCTACTCCCTACTAGGTCCAACCCACAAAGGCGATTCTGTTCTCTTTCATTTTTTTTAACACGTCTCTTTGATCGCCTTTGATCTCTTTGTCAGCCGCATATATCACGATACTATTAAGACTTCTATAGCAATTCATGTAAAATTAGATCTACACTTAACTATGATACATATCTCCTGGTGATGGGACTGGGCTGTCCATCTATGGAACAGGTTTCACTCACCTGGTCACCAACATTCTGAGTGGGAGGTCTTAGTACTGTAACAAGGTTATGGTAAAACCTAAAAAGTACTTCAAACGTCCTGGATGATTCCATTTTAGCATGCCACACACAGTTCCAGGAAAACCAGTACGAGTTCGAGTTCTTTCTCTTTGAAAGAAGCTTCTGGCAGTTTATGCGAACTAAATCAAGTCTAATTGGTATCATCGAAAAGCTCCAACAGCAATATCATCATTTCAGATATCACCATAGCACGTATTATTCGGAGGTGTACAGGATGGGGTTTGATGCGTGTACCACGGAATGATTTCCACGTATTTGTAGCGTCAGAACTGAACATATCAAGTGTTTAAATCAGCTGACTGATCTATGTCTTTCAGAAACGGCAGAAATTTTAGTTCTCACACATCCTGGACATTTTAAAAACTGTGATTATATTGATGATAATTATTCATATTTTAACCCCTTTCAGAAAACTTGGAGAGTTAAATCCCATGGGTGCATTACTGTATAACACGATTTTCCACAACCGAAAATCAAATAATATTCCAACATTAATCTCCTATATTAAATGTTAGACCCAGTTCATTGGGGAAAATTTTGGGGATTAATGGAGTACCAAATGCACTGCATTCATTGCCTAACACATGCATCTGCTGGCATATAGCAAAGAAGATTCTGACAAAAACGTGAGCACGCAAGGCAAGAACGATATAATAATAACCTGTCACTGATTAAATATCTCTTTACATCGTCATGAACCTTTCCCAGCGACTTTTACTTTTAAATTTTTTTTTTTTTTTTGCTGATCAAGACGTGCTAAACCAGGCCTGATCGTCCTTGTCTGTCATCATGGGCACATTATCGTGGAAATCCGTTCACCGCGACCCTATGTGCGATCCGCATGACGGAATGTGAAGGTTGGTGAAAAAACAGTTATATTTATACTTGTAAGTTTTAATCTCCTGACAAATAATTTGTCTGTAAAGTTAAGATACGAATACCAAGCACTTTCTAATGGTCTGTGGTAGATTTTGAGCGATGTCTTCAAACCATAAAGCCGCATTCAAACGATGCGATTTATTGTAGTGATTCGATTCGACGGGTCGACTGGATAATAGCTCCATGTGAACGCGACTTTAAGTTGAACAATTTGTTTAAAATTAAAGAAATATAAAACATGAAGTAAGGTTCATCACACGGACTACTGAAAACTACGCGTAAAAATACTTTTATTTATTTTTTCAGGTTTTTTAAAGTCTTGACAGGCGTTCAGATATTTGAATACTATGGTGGGCGATATGAGTTATATTGACGATATCTAGGCACTATGACGTTTTGCCCTGATTTTCACCAGAAGAAAGGTGTTTTTGAGAACATTATTTCAGTAATTTTTTATTCATGGGTAGAAAGATTTATTGCAACATTCAGTGTCGTGATTAGAGTTGGAAAAACTTCCTGTGACGTCAGAGTTCCTAAACTGTGATAGTATGGTCCATGAAACCCACCTTAATATTCAAATGTTTCAACGCCTTTAGCTCTTTTCACAAAGATCAAAAATAAAATAAATGAAATTATATTTGTGCATAGTCTTAAGTGGTCTATTTAGTGATGCTCTGTTTTTAGAGGTCTTTTCCTTTAAAGGAAACACATGTCCTGGCTTCACCTTTCTTGTTGAATGGCGTTGCCACAAAAGACATTACGTATTACCGTTCGCCAATAGATGATAGTTTCCCTCTCTCCACGCACATGATGCCTGGCGTCACTCAATCCGTTTTTGCCAATTCCTCCCCAACTCATGACCAATAACAAGAATACCTTGGAGGAAAAGCATTCCGTAATTACTGAAGGTGAAAGCTTTACGATAAAGTTTTTAAAATGTTATAGCATTACCCAACTGATTGTTAAATATTTAAGAATACCGTAACGATATTATGATATGAAGGCTTGTTGCCAATGATCGTATTACACCACACATTGTCAGCTCAGTTTGCACATAAAATCATGATTGTAAAGATCGATTCGTGGAAAGGAATTAATGGTCTTGATCCACCCGTCAGGGTCATAACCATACACAGGGTCATAACCATACACAGGGTCATAACCATACACAGGGTCATAACCATACACAGGGTCATAACCATACACAGGGTCATAACCATACACAGGGTCATAACCATACACACGGTTATAACCATACACAGGGTCATAACCATACACAGGGTCATAACCATACACAGGGTCATAACCATACACAGGGTCATAACCATACACAGGGTCATAACCATACACAGAGTCATAACCATACACACGGTTATAACCATACACAAAGTCCACATATCCAGATACCAACAGATAGCAGATTGTAAAATGAAAGGAGCTATGACTAAATCTGGGAACGGCCAAATTTGTGTAAATTTTACAATTAACTTATTATCAGTGTATCAACTGATGTAAAGTTAACCTCTGAAAATATCTGTAACTGAAGCTACAAATCACCATATAAAAAGACTCCGGATATCTTTACCTTTTTCAACATTCCTAAATAATGGATTTAACTGATTATTGACATATAATGAACTGACAAAGAACCCTTGATGGCTAGACGTGAATGATTGCACAGCCAGTAGAGAAATTTATAACTAGTACAAAATTTGAAAACCGTTAACATGCATCCCAACTTGCAATGTAATTGTATGCATGATATGATTTGAAACTTTACAGAAACAAATAATCTACTCTGCGATACTAGCGATAACTTTTTGTTCTTCGTCGCCCTGCAAACAAGCCTTTGTCAGTCTTATGGTAACGATCAAAACTAAAGCATTCTTTCTGAAACTTGTTGCTAAGACCATTCATATGGTTGATTTCGCACCAGAGTTCCTGGATTTGTTATTAGAACATCTCCTCGTCGCAGACTGTGTCCGTTCTTCCTGCAGGGACAAGACAAGAGTGTCCATTAACAACAGCAATCCCACATCATTACCAGATCAAGAACGCCATGGTTACCAGGAAGACGGGCGTTCTGATCTATTAAGCCGCATTGACCAACATGATTACTATCTAGGACTCTTGTGATTCATATCAGACAGTACAATGGACACTATTTTGTCTTATCTCTGTAAATGACAACATTCTTCATCTGCCTGGGTTAACGTCACACCATACAATCCGTTAGGTTACGAAGACTAATCTTAGCTACGTCTGCGTCGGTCCATCATAATGGTAGGTTTACGTGAGAAATGTCAGGGCTGAAAGTAAATATCGATCGAGCAAATTAAAGTACAACTGACGCTTAGTTATTTTGAACTAACTTGTATGAGATGTATAGGATAGGGTTATAAAAGCGACTTCGACCATTTTCGCCAGTAAATCAGCTTAACGGAAGAATCCATTACCTTACAATCATAGATATACATCGTCTGTTTCCTCTTGTAGATTTGTTTTGATAAAATCTACTAGTTTATCACCTCAAGCATTCCCGTGCAAGACTGCAGTCACGCTTTCACCTGCGGAAGTACTCCACGGCAAGCTAAGATTTGTGAGATCAGTGTAAACATATATATACAAGTTGATGGAATTAAAACGTTAAAACATTTACGACGATAAAAAGAGCTTTTAAGTCTCTACCTGTCTCTGTCATTTGTTAAACAGAAAATGCCACACATAATAGAGTACAATAATCAACTTGATTACTTAGTTCCGTAAAACGTATTACAAATAAAACTGCTCTGCAAATTATTATCTTTGAGAATGCCTTGCCCATAAAGAAATTGATCTTATTTACATCGTCAATGAATCCAGCTTGTTTTCCTACAAAATAAAAGAATGTGAGAAAAGGGGTGTAGATTGGAATCATACCTCAAAGTCAGCATATCAGAGCACGCTCACCTGTGTTCGACTGATATACCTAGTGAATTGTCATTTGTGTTCCTCAGGAGTCAGATGCCTGGTGACAAAACCCCCACGACATACATCAGACAAAGCTAAGAACATGTTTACACCCGCTCCTCTAACCAGACTGCAGTCCTCGCAGCAATAAATCAAACAAAAAAGGATTTTTGTGAACTCCTAACCAACATTATGCATTATTACTTCTCTGAAGGCTTCCTGTTAGTCATTTTAACAGCGAGTGGTATTTCAACAAAGTAATTATGCGGGAGTTACGATAAATCCTCAGTTGCAGGTACAAATGGTGTGATCTAGAGCAGATCTTGATTTTATTAGGTGGCACTCTGTGCTGGGACACCTATTGAAATCGTTCGGATTTTTATTATTTTTCTT
This sequence comes from Liolophura sinensis, assembly GCF_032854445.1. Classification (NCBI taxonomy): domain Eukaryota; kingdom Metazoa; phylum Mollusca; class Polyplacophora; order Chitonida; family Chitonidae; genus Liolophura; species Liolophura sinensis. The sequence goes on along the minus strand of NC_088295.1, from coordinate 89,166,347 downwards.
CCGTTTTCTTTTTTAATGCTTTTGTAAAAAGGAAACTTTTCATTGGATGTTGTTGAAATTTGGTGATTTTAGGAACAAGGTTACAAGGCAAATTTTGGCTGTTTTGTTTAAGTTTGGTCACGTGACGTAGCAGCCATCGTGGATTTTATCAAAATTTTTAAGTATCTTCTTCTCAAGAACCAACGAACGGTTTCTTTTAACATCTGATGTACTTGTAGTGATCCCATTTAGTAAAAGTTTGAAAAAATCTTGGACATTCGTCGAAAGCTTTGGAAGCTAGTCATTGGTCGATCTTATGACGTCATAAAAAGTTCTAATTTTGATAGTGTTTTCATGTATTCTGGTGTATTTGGCAACGCTGATTCCGAATCTGCATTCGGATTTTGCCTATCTTTTTTTAACTTCTTGAGATATGGTCAAAAAACTTTTTTCAGTTACGTAATTTCAATGGTCTGTAACTCGAGAACCCATGCTAGCTAAAAATGTAAAACTTGCACCAAATTGTAGCCCAAGATATTTAATTTCTGACGCATGTCAACGGATTTGAGTTACGATCTATAGTTTTCTAGCTAGAAATATGTAAACGATACCACCCTACTTCAGAAATAGAAATGTAAGACTGTGCATTTAACAAACTTTGGAGGTAACTGTGTATTAGTATTAATGTGCTGCAGGTAACCTGCCCCATAGGTCACTCAAACATAGAAATGAACAGCTCTACCTCCTCTCCACACATATACTTTGAGCCATGACGAGCCCAAAACTCGTTACTCTTATCAGGCCAAATTCAACCGTTAAAGAAATATCGCGGTTTCCAGTGTCTGTTCAGGCCTGGACCTTACATGCCCGTAGAAAGACACGAGCTTGAGGATGCCGCACAGAAAAGTAGCTACGAAACCGTTCGCCATTTATTTAGACCAAAATTTAATATGTTTATAGTCTCCTAACAATTCCTGTCACCTACGTGCACTTTGTCCTCGCCCGCTCTCAAAACTTAACTGAGCCCTGCATGCTACATACTTAACCAGGTGCGGTGATCGCCAAGGCCCAACTCGATCAAGACGCTGTTGTGGTTTTCCGACAATGGCAAATTAGTTCAGTGCATTGTTTTCATAGTGTTTTCTTATTTTACATTCAATTGGACCTTGATTCTTGGCCACCAGTATCGCTGTAAGGAACGCAACAGCTTTAGTTTATTTTATAATTGCATGCACTTCTATGTATAATATCTCAAGTTATCACCAAATAAAACTCTATGTATAATATCTCAGCTATCACCAAATAAAACTCTATGTATAATATTTCAGTTATCACCAAATAAAACTTTATGTATAATATTTCAGTTATCACCAAATAAAACTCTATGTATAATATCTCAGTTATCACCAAGTAAAACTCTATGTATAATTTCTCAGTTATCACCAAGTAAAACTCTATGTATAATATTTCAGTTATCACCAAATAAACCTCTATGTATAATATCTCAAGTTATCACCAAATAAAACTCTATGTATAATATCTCAGCTATCACCAAATAAAACTCTATGTATAATATTTCAGTTATCACCAAATAAAACTCTATGTATAATATCTCAGTTATCACCAAGTAAAACTCTATGTATAATTTCTCAGTTATCACCAAGTAAAACTCTATGTATAATATTTCAGTTATCACCAAATAAACCTCTATGTATAATTAAGAACACAGTATGTACTGCCAGGAACAACTATTATGTATAAAACTGAGCAATGTAACCACAATAAACATTGCATGAAAACCGGTTTCCTCCCATAATAATGCTGGCCACAGTCGTACAAGTGAAGTATTCTTGAATACGGTGTAAAACACGAATCAAATGAACAAATTACCGTGTACATAGCGCTTACCGACACAGTTATATGCTTTTCCCTTTAGGAGCTACGTTAGCCTTATACTCAAGATATCACAGACAGTGGGCGAGATCTGCAGGAGCGAGATCTGCAGGAAAAAATTCTGGTATGCTCAGACAGGACATCAGATATCAGGCATGACATCCATGTAGTCCTAGACTGGAGGAACATTCACGTAACATCAGTTTGTTATATCTTATTCCCTGTCGTCTAAGAAACTAGTGCCAGCCAATTAACAGGCATAAAGCGTGGTGCTGGAGTCCACGTCTGATAGCTGATTTACAAAAGACTCGCGCTGAACCAGGACACTGTTTACGACTGATCCGTACTCCTGTACAGCTGCACTAATATCTAACTTTATTGAGAAATATTTTTTCGGAAGTACATATGGTTAAATTACAGGGAAATTTGCAAACGGAAATCAAATAAACTGCGACTATTGGCCTGTTGTATTAGGTGTTAAACCGCTGAGAAAAGCGTTGGGGTTAATGGTGTGGCGAATGCACTTCATCTGCATTTATAGCCGGACACATGCATATGCCGCTATACATCAAAATACAGTATGACAAAAAGTGAGCACACAAGGCAAAAGGGATATTCTACTGACCTGTCACAGATTAAAATTCTCTTTACGTCTCCTTGACCCTTTAATAGTGAGTTTTTGTTTCAAATCTTGAACACTTTTTCTCGCCAAAAAACAGTGCCAAACAAAGAGTGATCGTTCTTGTCTGTTATTATGGACACATTATCGTGAAAATCGGTTCAGTAAGACGCTATTGGCGACCCGCAGGGGGCAATATAAGGGTTGGTGTACAAAGTGATACTTATGTTTATAAATATTGATCTCATGTTGAGAGTCCAAGCAATAATTTCCTTGTTTATCTCTAACATTAAAATACAAACATTTTCTCACAGTGTGTGGTAAGTTTGATAGTAATTTCCTTAGGCTTCATCATGTACAGCTTTTACTATATAATCTTATTTGCACACCGTTGTCAAAAGACAGAATGCTTTTGTAATTAGTAAACAATATTCGTATGTAGTTCATTTCTATTCCGAGAAATGAGTTCATAGAACAAGGTAAAGGCTATCGATGGTTCAAACCACAAAGCCGCGTTCACGTGTTGCGATTTGGCATTACGTGAGACAATCGATTATATAGCTTTTCTCTCCCCTCACATGGTGACAGTCGTCATTTGATGGGTTTCTACCCATTCTTCTCCAACATATGCCCAATACCAAATAAAATGAACATGGTGGAGAGCATTCTATAATTAAAAAGACTAAAAAGCTGACAAGTTTTAATGGATATTATACGTTATTGATTGTTAAAATATTTGAAAATAATATCATAACCACATTATCGGACGAAGGCCTATTATCAATAATTGTATTACATCACATAATGTCAGCTCAGTTCGCATGCTGATAAAATCCTTAAAAATGAATTCGAGCACAGGAATAAATGAATACAGTTTTGTCCTTACACGCTAACACCATACATGACGAGAAGTTGTGCTCACACGCTAGCACCATAAATGAAGTCCACAGATCTCGATACCAACACATAGCAGGCTTTCTGAGTCCGGAAACTGACGACTTAATCTGAAAATGTCAAAAGCTGTGTAAGTTTACTACATATGGCTTTACTTCATGTTACATGGCACATGACCAATGGCGAAAAAACTGATCCAGCAAGCCACACCCACAGATTAATTGTAGTAGACTGGGGATAAACTCAGACAAAATGGTATATAAACAGCACCCAGAGGACATGTTTGACTCTAATATTGGTAAATTAATATTGGTAAACAAAACAAAAACGGTAAACATGTCGGGCAATTGTTTATATGATGCAAGATAAAAATAAATTGGTCTTTTTTTTCGCTACAGCATTAAAGTCTACTAAATGACCCTCTGTACGCAACCCTTTGTCATTCTGTATGGACGCTAAACTATACAGGACACAAAGCATGATATCGCACCTGGGTTCCTATCTTTAGAGACAAGAATCCCGCCTCCGCTTAGACTGTGTCCGTCCTTCCAACAGAGACAGAGAAGAGTTAACACCAGCAATTCCACATCATTACGAAGTCACAAACGCTGTGATGACCAGGCGTTCTGATTACGCATTACAAATAAAACTGTACCTCGTTAGGATGGTAGCTTGAGAAATTATTATACGTGAGAATACCTTACACATTTGTTAATTAATATTACTTACAGCGTTAATAGATAAAATATAACAGAAATTCTAGTCAATTATTATCTTTGAGAATGCGTTGCTCAAAATCTAGACAGTTATCAACCTCGCGGACAGCGTTTGTGAATTCAGTTGGAGCAAAAATTGTAGTAAACTGTTTTGTTACAAAATAAACTATTCGCTAAGGTTTATTCATATGTAGATTTGTTGTACAATCTTACTTGCACATCACCATCAAAAGACGCCATGCTCTTTGGCTTGGTAAACAATATTTGTGTCTACTTAATTTTTATTCTGAGAAATGCGCCATTTGAGCCCAGTTGAAGCTACCAATGGTTCAGATCACAAAGCCACGTTCATGCCATGCAATTTGCCCAGTGCTAAAATCGCTTTAAATATATAGTGTAAAATACTTTTTATTCGTCGAACTCGACGGGTCAACTCGACGATAGAGACGTTAAGATACTCGTGAAAGACCTACGAGTAACGACTGACGCCATCGTTATCTGTATATGACATCAGGTTTGGCAAATGTAAGACGCGCCGTCTGCTCGTTTCTCGACCTAAACGATACTTACTCGTAATACATTCCCGAGTCAATATTTGGAGGTTTGCTTGGGTGTGAAATAAAAGTGAAAACGGCTTACTCACGAAGCATTAGACTATCGTAACTATGGAATTTTACTTGCAAAATGTAGAAGTTAAGCCAAGAAAATGAATTTTTCAACTGCAGCTTTCAAGCTCAGTCTATGATGTAAACATTTAAACCGCATTCTGTTGTGCATAATTCTTAATATGTACCACCAGTGTCTTCATGAAATACAACATTGGTCTAATTTATTTGGAAGACGCAACTTGTAGCTTAATAGGTTTCAGTAAGGAAGGCGTTCTCGTATCTCGTTGACCAGTACCTTAACCTAGTTAGCATATAATGAGTGAATGCCGACAATCTTTATCTGCCTAGGTTAACGTAACAACAGACAATTTGCTAGGCTAGGAGGACTAACCTTCGGTGCGTTGGGTTCTCTCCGCCATATAGGTATAGTTACGAGGACTCATCTCAGCTACGTCTGGTTCTGACCGCCATATTGGTAGGTTACAAGGACTAACCTTAGCTACGTCTGGTTCTGACCGCCATATAGCTAGGTTACGAGGACTCATCTCAGCTACGTCTGGTTCTGACCGCCATATAGGTAGGTTACGAGAACTAACCTTAGCTACGTCTCGTTCTGACCGCCATTTAGGTAGGTTACGATAACTAACCTTAGCTACGTCTGGGTCGGACTACCATATTGGTAGGTTACGAGGACTAATCTTAGCTACGTCTGGTTCTCTCTGCCATATTGGTAGGTTACGAGGACTAGTCTTAGCTACGTCTCGTTCTCACCGCCATATAGGTAGGTTACGAGAACTAACCTTAGGTACGTCTGGGTCGGACTACGATATTGGAAGGTTACGAGGAATTATCTTAGCTACGTCTGGTTCTCTCCGCAATATAGGTAGATTACGAGAACTAACGTTAGCTACGTCTGGATCTCTCCACCATATTGGTGGGTTACGAGGACTAATCTTAGCTGGGTCTGGTTCTCACCGCCATATTGGCAGGTTACGAGGACTAATCATATTGGTAGGTTTCCATGAGAAAATGTTAGAGCTGGAAATAAATATCAGACAAACAAAAGAGCGCACAACAGACGTTTTGCCATTTTGAAATAAGCTCTTAGTATAGAAGACGTATGAGATAATAACCATCCGATCGATTGTCAGAAATGAGCTATTCTCTGCCAGTAAATCTGTTAATGGAAGACTCCATTACTAACCCCATATAAACATTGTCTGTTTTCACATGTATATATGGCCTGATTTGCAGTATGTGATAAGATCCAAATCATTTCAGGCATTCCGTACAAAGCTGTAGTCCCGATTTCCAACCATTTCACTCAGCTGAAACGCTACGCACCAAGTTAAGATTCCGTGTAAACTTATACAAGGAAGTTATGGTATGAAAATGTTCAAATAAATTCACACATCATTACGTGGTCCAGAGCGCTATGATTACCAAGGAGACGGGCATAGTGATCTATTAAGTCCTAGTGACCAATCAGATTACTACATATAGCTTATAGTTAGCTGGACTAATCTTAGCTACGTCTGGTTCGGTCCACCTTATTGTTAGGTTTACGTTAGAATGTCAGAGCTGTGAATACATATTGATCGAACAAAAGAGTGTATAAATGACGGTTGGTCATTTTGAAATAAGATATATAAGACGTATGAGATAATAACCACACAATCGATTATTAGAAATGGGCTGTTCTCTGCCAGTAAATCAGTTTAACGGATGATTTCATTACCAGTCACAGATATTCATCGTCCGTTTCCACAGGTAGATTTGACCCGATTGCAGCAAACTGTCCCAGAACATGGTACGATTCTGATGTAAACCTACAAGGAGATAGACCTCTGAAATGCTTGATTCCTGTAAGCCGATGTAACTCATGACGCGACCAATGTTCCTTGCGGATTTTTAAAGGCTGTTTCAATAAAATTACATTTCCTATAAATAAAAATATTTAAAACATATTATGCACTGTGTTAAGAATGTTAGAATTCCGAGAGCACAAACTTTAATCAAGTTTGTTCCTCTATAATTCAACTACATTTATCTTTCCCTTTTTCAGCTCTTTTGCCTTTTAAATACTTTAATGTATGGTGTATGTCGGTATAATATGGACACACTAAAATCCACGTAAAAAGAAAGTAATAAATGCACAGAGAGCCTTAAACATTAAAAACAAATCGCCATGTTATATGCTTCTTTGTGTAAATGGTGCTGCTTGCGAACTTTCACTCAAATCTTATACAAGTACAAGCACATGTACATGTACATGAATCTTAAGTGTTCACCTAGCCAAATCCATATTACTTTAAAATTGTCATACTGCTCTTTGACTAGCGTATAACAAAGCCATAACCAAGCAGATTGATTAATATTTATCACATGCCAACCGCAGAAACGAAAACCTACAACAAAATCGTACTTTAAGTTTCTACCTGGTTCAGAGGAGTAAAAAACCCCCAAAACCGACCATGAAACTCCCTTCACGATATATCCCAACAAGTCAGAAAGAGTCATCTGCCTTCTTCCCGGCCATTTCTCCTCTATTAATCCGTTGTTAATTAAACCATGGTCATTGTTCGCCTTTCCCCGCTTTACGCATGACAGACGAGACAGACAGCAGAATACAGTTAACCTTGTCACCCACACAGTCATTAGAAAGAAAGCTCTAAATGATGTCAGTTGTCACATGTGTGTGGCGGGTCTTGATGCAGACGACATCAGGCTCCTCTGTACCACTGGACAGGTAAATTTCCACTTTTATGACAAAGAAGGCTACACGTCAGAGATTAAAATCAACTTGCTCTACGAAAAGTATTACAAATAAAAGGGCACCTGTTTAGGATGGCAGCGTGGAAAATCATTATCTTCGAGAATGCCTTGCACATAAAGCAATCAATCTTACAAAGTAAATGAATCCGGTAGAAATAGAAATTCTAGTAGATTGTTTTGCTACAAAATAAATGAATGTGGGAAAAGTTGTGTAGCTTGAAATCATCCCTCACGACCACCTGGGACCACCTTGGCTCGACTGTTGACTGCCATAGTCTGTCCTATACCTATGCAGCCCTCTTTTGTGACTCGCCTTAACTCACCACATTTCTCGGTTTCTCACAGTGACAGATGTTTTGTGACACTCCCTGGGACACACATCAGCCGCGTGACAAAGCTGAGGACAAGTTCACAGCTGCTCCTGCAACCCGATCATATCCACCTTACAACAATATGTTAGCCTGTCAGTGACAACAAATGCCGTTATGGTTATTCATCTAAGGTTAAGTTCAAGTAAGCACGCTAGGTTTTCAAGTTTGTTTCCTTTTTTGGTTATTTCCGTGATGCAGCTGTTTTTAAACAGCCTTTATGGGGTTTTTTTTTGTAAGCGTGAACCTAAATCATCTGTCTTGAATTCGATTCATTGCCTACAATCCATTATACCCGTAACTCATTACCCTTTAGATCAACAGCAATCCGTCATTCTCCGTCAATCGTTCCAGTACAAGAGCAGACTTTTCTCTTAGGTTATAAGGCCTGTGCGCTCACCAACTGGACATTCCTACAATACAGTCCTTTGTTTCATCTGTGGTCAGAATGAACATCAAAGACATCACCTAACCTGATCTATCTCGAGTAACACCGTATCGCGTAAACACTTCGTTGCTAACACAACATACACAGCACGTTCATTGTGTTGTCACTCTTTTATTCCTGAAGGTAAAAACGTCCTACGTGACCTATCAGAAATCTTAGGCAACCACATTTAATTACATTTACTTTAACACGGGCGCCTGAAAAAGTTTTCAAAAAAAAATAGTCCAAGCAAACAATGGAGAACATTAAAGAACTGAACCTTCGTGAACTTAAGAAGTTGCTATAGCAAATTAGTGGTGTTAGTCGACTATCCAGAAAATGGAGAGAGAGGTGGTCGGCAAAAAAATGTCAACACATGTTGCCTAACATTTTTGACAAGTCACATGATACAAAAGGACTATTTTACTTTTTTAGTAACAAAAGATTTCGAATTCGAAACTCCCCTAACAGGAAATAGCAAAACCGCATGTACCACTAGGAACAAAGGGCTTGTATAATACTGTGTAGTCACAAGGCAAACAGTAAATAATACCTGAAAATTCAAAAGAACCACTCACATACAGCCTACCCACACATTTATGCACACATTTGCCCCCCCCCCCCCCCCCCCCCCTAGCGCGCTATGTTAGCCTTATACTCAAACTACCATTGAGAGTGGATGAGATCTGCAGGAAACATTTCATCGCTTCTCAGACACTCGATGTGACATGTGAGTGGTCCTAGACTGGAGAAATCTACAGATAACATCAGTTTGTCTCATGTGCTGTATTATGTTTACTGTAATGTAAGAAACTGCACTGTTAAAATTTTCTCGTAAGCGTTTAGTGAAAAGGTACAGCTTGACTGCATCTGACTCAGTATAGTTTCACTTCACGTGAAAGTATACATTTATCTTTGCAATGTAACGTTAACGTTTATCTTGGTAGACGCTCACCGGTCATGAGTAAACCTTCACTGAAACATTACCCAAACTGATGCAGCCTTGATTTGCAGTCATCATTCATGTTTGCTTCAGTAGGCCTATAGGCCCATTTGTAGTCATCATTCATGCATGCCGCAGTAAGCCTATAGGCCTATTTTTAGTATCATTCATGCATGCTGCAGTAGGCCTATAGGCCTATTTTTAGTCATCATTCATGCATGCTGCAGTAGGCCTATAGGCATATTAATGCTTTAGTAAAGTAGTGATTTCGTGTACATAAATTAAAAGTCCAAGGAGAGTGGGATATACCCGTACTGAATGCGACTATCGCAATGTGAAATGTTCTAATTCAAGCAAAAAAACCTTAGTTCATTTCAGAATTGTAGAATGTTTACTGTAAAAGTTGAACATTTACACAATATGTGTAAAATGATATACAGTAAGCGCTGAACGTTTACCAAAAATGTTAATAGTGTGGTATCAGGTGAGACCACATCTGTAGATTTCGGACCATGATATAAACCGGTATTGGAGTCCGTGTCAGATGGCTGATTTATAAGGGGGCTCGAGTCCGTGTCACATGGCAGATTTACAAGGGGGCTCGCGCTGAGCCAGCACAATGTTTACCAATGATAACTGTCCGTGTGCAGCTTTCTTACTTCATTTAGTGATGGTTTTTCCGAAGTACATAGGGTCAAATTACAAGGCACTACAAGTCTGCGTGCAACACACAGTTGATTGGACGAACAACGGATTAACTGCGAGTTCCTTCTCCAGGCATAGTCAGTGACTTGCAACTGTGACAAAATATGCCACTGGTCAGAGAAATATACTGTTATTTTGAGTGTAAAGAGAGATGGCGACGTGACTGTTCCTTCCTAAACATGAACAGACAGATGGTATATAGAGTATGCGTTCAGTAAACAATGTATAGTGGCCAATAACCATGTACACTAACACTCTTAAGACGACCTCAGTTAGAAATAGTTCAATATATTTGAGTAAGGTGTAAAACACTAATTAACAAAATAAAGCCAAGCACAATTTACCGAAATATTTTTGTCACATAGCTGAACGGTGACTTTTTTTTCCAGCTCTACCACTGGCCGGTAAAATTGCGTGTGGGCATTCAGCCTGGTACTCAAGACGCCGCTTTGGGGGATTCTTTTTACAAACTTAGTGACCAACACATCCAATTACCCACAAAAAGCTATATTTTATCTAACTGCAAAACCTTCTCTAAACGCCTGAATATCATGTTACAGCCTACTGAATCAAACGCAAATGAGCATTACGCATTGCATCCATGACATAGCGTCTAATAACCGTTCAAACAGGCAGAGGCAGGCAACATGCGGTACATCTGCGGCTCGCCTTGTCTATCTCTATACAATTTGTATCCAATAAAACAACCGTCTCACCACACATTATAATGATTACATATCATATTAAAAATCAACATCATTAAAGTCAAAACGAAAGAGATGTTGCACGTAATATACGAATGAGAATGACGCACATGTAGTACTTCAGGTCGACCAGTTGAGCTTTAATCAAGTTTACAAGAAATTTGATTATTTTGATCAGGAAACGTATCAGGAATGTGACAATCACTGAAAAACAATGTTTATATTTATTATGTTTTTATATTTATGTTTATTCTGTTCACAGATCATCGCATCAGAATATAAATTATAGGAAATCTGGTAACTCTGATAGCAGGGCTCTATATTCATGGTCCTAGCATTATCGCTCGTTGTACCATAATAAGATTATTGCCTATAATTAATCACATCAATAAGAGCAACCTATAACTAGACGTGATGACTGACAGATCTGCCATCAAGGGCCTTGTTCGGGCTGTTAGGTGTACAAACCTAAAAGAGGTCACAAAAAAAGGATAATTTCTGATAACAGATTAACACGTGTTCAGGATTATGTAGAGGCACAGGGTGCAGGGCTTAGAGCGGAGCAGTTAAGTGCTTAAAACACTTTCTTAGGGGAGAAAATATCAGTTAAATCACACAGAGAAAAAGGGTAGACAGGAAGATGGTAGATTGAGAAGTGCACACGTTGAAAAAATGCAAATCTTATGGTAAACATTTTTATCAATTTTGAACATCAAGAAATACTTGTATAAATCCGTTAACGCAGGGCTTTTTCCTACCGTTTTCCTTAACCTTACTACATTTTTTGCATTGTGAGACACCAAAATATACGTGCACATCGTAAAACAATATGTCCGCATACATTTACAAGTTACATTTATTGTTCTCTTTTTTTCCGGTAGATCGTGCTTAGAGCCGTCACAAACTTTCCCATGTCAAGACGGGAGGAAAAGTATTAAGATCTGTTTGACTGACCTATATGTCTTTCTGGAAAGACGGAAATATTAGTTCTTGGAAATTCTCGACATTTTTAAGGTGCCTAAATAGAGGCAATGTTATTTATGGGGTGTGTTATTTAACCTGGTGGAGAGAAAAGGAAGAGTAAAATCCCATGGGTGCTATAGAAAGCGTAAAGCGTAGCACAATTTGCCCCAACTGGAAGAAAATTCATCATAACATTGCAGGGTTATTTATTAAGTAATAACGACACGTCATCTGAGAACGTATCAGTGATGACTGAATGGTGAACACACAACATTTATAGCCTATCACATGCATATGCCTCTGTAAAACAAAAGATTGTGACAAAAATTAAGCAACATGAATATTGTGGTGTTCTATCAAAACTTCACACTCTCTCTTCGTCTTGAACCTTTTCCAATGGGTTTTGGTTTCTGCCCTTTGCATTGTTTTAATGTTATTGTATGTTGATACAGCATAACACACTGGCATTGTGTTAATGTTATTGTATGTTGATACAGCATAATACACTGGCATTGTGTTAATGTTATTGTATGTTGATACAGCATAATACACTGGCATTGTGTTAATGTTATTGTATGTTGATACAGCATAATACACTGGCATTGTGTTAATGTTATTGTATGTTGATACAGCATGTTGAATAATTCTAGACCAGTGACGTGCAAGAAATTGCAATTAACGTCACTGCATTTTTGACCTAATAATGCTTAACCTAGGAAGCGTGTATAATTTGCTACCATTTCAACATATATACAATTAAGAAATGCTATAATAAAAACCTAACTGTGGTAAGTGGAGAACAGAAGGTATTTCACCAGTTCAGTGTGACCATTTGTCATTTATCAAACTGTCCTTTGCTGCTCTGGTTTTAGCTGTGTATTCTGAAGGTCTGTTATTATACCTCATGGTCAATGGAGTAATAAACCAAGCCTGAACGTCCTTTTCGGTCATCACGGACATCATAGAACTCTGCCAGTACCACGAATAGTCGACTCGCGTGACGAAATGCATGTATAAAGGTTCGTGTAGAAACTAACTACTAGGAGATGTAGACGAGATCCTGTCCACAACAGAGCTATCTGACATTGATCAGAGGGTGATGAAAACTAGGAAGGAGTTATATTATAGCTATGCTTCTGTTTAACCCCAAACCGGTAAAACAGCCTACGATATCATGGACAGGGCCTCCGTTGAGCTTCTCAACAATACAGTCGCTGTGAGTTCAAGTCCGAAGGTCTTCCAGCAACGAGCTGATGGTCGTGGGTCCCCCCACCCACCCACCGGGGCTCTGCCCTGTTTCCTCTCACCATAATGCTGGCCGACGTCGTAAAGGTGAATTATTCTTGAGTACGGCGTAAAACACCAATCAAATAAATAAATATCCTAGGCCATGTGTTTATATAACAACTATATTTTAATGTCGGGCTAAAATATACACTGTGAAGCTTATGTAACAAGAATAGATAAATATTCAAATTTAATAATTTTCTATTTTATCTCAGACACTTGACACTATTTTTCGCTCTGTGTTCGATTTTTTGCACTATGCTGAGGTTTAACGGTATCTAGATTTAACCGTTCAATATTTTTTGCAGAGCACTAACACAGACGGCTAAAGATATTCATGGCTCTGGCGACTATCCCATCCCATCTGACTCGGAGTCACACGCCACTCAATCAGTTCATATCAATTCCTACCTAATACCAATAACACGAAACATCCTATATTTAATTATGGTGAGACGTTCGTGCTAAATTTTGAAAAGGATATTATACTATACTGATTGATAAATGTTTGAGAAGAATATAGTAATGACAAAATAACATAAAAGCCTCTTGCCAATGATCGTATTATATCATACATTGTCAATTTATATTGCACTTAAAATCCTCTTCGTAGACATCGAGTAAAGGACTTACCACAATTCCAGCCATCAGTACTACAGACATACAGACGAGACGTTCACGAATCTGGATACCAACAGACAGCAGACTTTCATATAGATAGAATTGATTACTCAATCAGAAAATGTCAAAAGCTATGTAAATTTGCTAATTGCAGTTTAAACGCAGTGCTTCCAGTGTTAGATATGACGTTCGGAAGGAATGTATCGGGAGTTACCAAATGTAAGAAAAAATATTATTTTTATCGACTCGTAACAAAGCAAAAGTATTTGTAAGGGTATCAACAACTGCGATATCGCACAAATGTTCTTGTGTTTACAAGCAAGAATATTGCCTCCTCGCAGACTGTGCCCATCCTTTCTACAGGGACAGACAAGAGTGACCATTAAACACCAACTATCCCACATCATTACGAGGTCACGAGCGCTATTATTGCCAGGAAAACGGGTATTCTGATCTAGTAAGTCCACATAACCAATATAATTACTATCTAGGCCTCTTGTGATCTATATCAGACTGCACAATGGACACTATTCTGTCTTAAACATTCTTCATCTGCCTGGGTCACCACGATATGGCTGCAACATTGCCTATGTGGCGTTAAGCCATAATCATTCATTTATTCATCTGTCGGGGTAACGTAACAACCGACAAACCGTTAAGTTAAGAGAACTAAATCATAGCTACGTCTGGTTCAGTCCACAATTAAAAAATATTTAAAGTATTGTATTGACTGTGTTAAGAATGTTAGAATAAGGGGTGCATAAACTTTGGTTATGTTTCCTCCTCTATGTAATTCAACTACATTTATCTTTTATTTCATCAGTTCTTTTAGATATTTTGTTGTTATGGGTGTGTGTCAATATAATGTTTTGATACAATCAAATCCGTAAGCGTTAGCGGCAGTGATGCCTTTTACGAATGAAAATGTCATGCTACGTACATAATCGGCGTGTCGCATGTGGGAGGTAAGTCTTCGTGTAACCCGTGGTGTTTCCAAACTTTATTGTATAGACTTTTTTTCATTTTAACAATGTTGGTGGCAAAAAACGAAAAGTTATCACCGATCAGATTGATTAAAATTTTATCACATGCCCACCGCAGACACGAAAACCTACAACAAAATCGTACTTTAAGTTTCTACCTGGTTCAGAGGAGTAGAAAGCTCTACATACCGACCATGAAACCCCCTTCACGATATATCCCCACATGTTAGAAAGAGTCAACCCGCCTTCTTCCCGCTCATTTCTCCTCTATCAATCGGATGTCAATTAAACCATGGTCATTGTTCGCCTTTCCCCACTTTACGCATGTACACCCACGAGACAGACAGTATAATACAGCTAATATTGTCACCCACACAGTCATTAGAAAGAAAGCTTTAACTGATGTCAGATGTACATATGTGCAGCGGGTCTTGATGCAGACGACATCAGGCTCCTCTGTACCACTGGACAGGTAAACTGTCACTTTTACGACAGTGAAGGACACCACGTATGATAGCTTGGGAAATTAGTATTTTGGAGAACGTCTTGCACATAAAGCAATCAATCGTACAGCGTTAATGAATCCATGAATGTGGGAAAAGAGGTGTAGCTTGGAATCATACCTCAAAGTCAGCATATCAGAACCTAAGCACACTTCTCACTTTGTCAGGTGAAAGTGACTGATGCTGCGTGACAGAATCATGAGCCATGTGATACAGCTGAAGACACGCACACACCTGCTCCTGTCATTCGATCGTACCCACCTTACAGTAATAAGTCAACCTGTCCCCGACGGCAAATGTTGTTACGGTTAATCAACCAAAATTTGGCGTAAATAGGCTTGGGTTTCACATTTGTTTGGTGTTTTTGGTCAAAATTTCTGAGGCACAGGTGTTTTTAAACAGTATTTTTTTCCCTAAGCATGTTTAAATCATCGGTACTGAATTAAATCCATTTCCTACAATCCATTATACCCGTAACTCATTGACCTTCAGATGAACAGTAATCCCTCACTCTGAGCCAGTCTTTCCAACACACTGACTTTCCTCTGAGGTAATTACGCCTACCCCATCAGCAATCGGACGTTCCTGCGATCTCTTCCTATGTTGTCTATCTCGTGATCCACCCAGTATCACATAAACGCATCATTACTAACATAAAGGAACCCATCACGTTAAAGGTCATTTCGCTATTATGGCTGTGATATTCGAACTCTGTCCAGAATCTTTGTCTTAGTGATGGTGCTAGCTGGCGTATATGTTGCAACTTTTTGAGCAACTATTTAACCCTATTTCAGGTAAAATGAAGAGGCCAGATTTGTTGTTATGTTTCATAATATTCTGCCCTGTTGAGCTTAACATGTCAACTGACACATCGCGCGCCACATGACGTCATAGTGGCATGTTTGTTGAACTGAACCAAGCCATAAGATGTGAGTTGTCATGCAAGTTAATTCACATCTGGGGCCTCCGTGGCTCAGTCGGTTAGCGCGCTAGCGCAGCTTAATGACCCAGAAGCCTCTCACCAGAAGCGGTCGCTGTGAGTTCAAGTCCAGCTCATGCTGGCTTCCTCTCCGGCCTACGATATCATGGACAGGGCCTCCGTTGAGCTTCTCAACAATACAGTCGCTCTGAGTTCAAGTCCGAAGGTCTGTCAGCAACCTGCGGATGGTCGTGGGTTTCCCCTCGGGCTCTGCCCGGTTTCCTCCCACCATAATGCAGGCCGCCGTCGTATAAGTGAAATATTCTTGAGTACGGCGTAAAACACCAATCAAATAAATAAATAAATAAATTCACATCTTCAAATCGGAAGGAATGGAGCTGGTCCCATTTCGTCCATTTAATCCCAAGAGCTGCTGTTCAAAACGACGCCGGCAATACAGGAGCAGTAAGGCTCAAATATATGTGGCTCATCTGAATGCTACATGACAATGGAATCTTTGTTTCTATTTTGACAGTTAATAGCTTAAATCTGTCCTGTTCATCACCCTCTGTGACCTTTGGTCTTTACACTCTTTACCTACTGCTATAGCCTATTTCTTTTTGAGGGTCGCCTATATTCAGCTGTCTGTAAAATCAGTCATACTCCCTACCAGTATTGCCTTTAGCCAGGGACACTCAACATAATCTCTACACGTTGCTATGCTTGACGTTCACATTATTGCAAGGAAAATGAAAACACTCTTTCTTATTCATACCGTTAAAGTCCATCAACTCGGTTTCGACGGCAAGAACCATTGCCTCGGGTGACGTCATAATTATTAAAAAATCAGTGACATGCAGGATATTTTGCGGAGTTCAACATATTTTGACGAATTGCGACACCAGTTACCTAAACTGCTATGGATTTTACTGACAAGTATGTTTCTGACACTGCCATATTTGAAATTGTTAACACGTTTTAGTATAATATAACCTTTATAAATGAATTATATTTTGTCTCTTGTAGTGTATGATATCACAACATTCGTTTTAAAGCTTCATGCTAGGAAATTTTTTTATAAAAAACGATGTAGTCTATTAGCTGAGAGCGTTGTGTAAGTTGTGTTACTACGTGCAGTTTGTTCTAACCGCATGTTGGTGCACCTATTGTAAAACAAATTACTCTGCAGCCATTTCCCAACATGCCACTGTTTTTTAAATAATTATGACGTCACCCGAGGCAATGAGTTCGTGGCGTCCAAACTGATCTTTTGCAGTTTAACACAACGAATTTGATTTTCTTTCCAGGAATATGTACTTCCAACATACCCACGTGTGGAGCTTGTGTTGTTACGCGTCACTGACAAATGGAATTTTTGCATTTAGCACCTGATGTCTGGTAAGCAACCAGAGAGCCCAGCGCGCGGCGGTTAGTGAAGAATGGAGACATCAAGAGGGTTGTCCAGATTATTTACAACACAATATTTTGGAATGAAGTACAATAGTCTGTACAGTAAGCCCCCAAGATCTGCGGCACAAATAAAGGGGTTCAATATAAATATTTATTATAACCAATAATACCTTGGTTATTGGGCAGGGACGCAATATTCAATCACACATGAGTGCCCTGCATTATGGACAAAGCTAGGTCATTTATCACGGCTCTTTGTTAAGGTGGAAAAAAATCACGGCTAAGAGCATTCAGTATACGTATCTTAGCAATAAACGTCCTCGGCCAATGTGACCAGCTGTACATCTACATATGGTTAGCGATAGTTTCCCGACACATGTGCCACGATGGATGTTTTCTCAGGTAAACACGAGCTCGAGGATTTCAGCTTACGTCTGATGAGTGATTCGCTATGATTACTACTACCGTACCAGCGTACGTATAGGTAAATAACAGCGGAACAATACAACGTCTGATGAGTGACTCGCTGTGATTATTACTACCGTAGCAGCGCACCTTTAGGTAAATCACAGCGAAACAACAGAACGTCTGATGAGTGACTCTCTGTGATTACTACTACCGCAGCAGCGCACGTTTAGGTAAATCACAGCGAAACAACAGAACGTCTGATGAGTGACTCGCTGTGATTACTACTACCGTACAAGTGCAAGTATAGGTAAATAACAGCGGTACAATATCATGTCTGATGAGTGACTCGCTGTGATTACTACTACCGTACAAGCGCACGTGTTGGTAAATAACAGTGGTACAATATCACGTCTTATGAGTGATTCGTTTTGATTACTACTACCGTACCAGCGCACGTATAGGTAAATAACAGCGGAACAATATAACGTCTGATGAGTGATTCGCTGTGATTACTTCTACCATAGCAGCGTACGTATAGGTAAATAACAGCGGAACAATATAACGTCTGATGAGTGACTCGCTGTGATTTACTACTACCGTAGCAGCGCACGTCTTGGTAAATAACAGCGGAGCAATATAACGTCTGGTGAGTGACTCGTTGTGATTACTAGTGCCGTACTAGCGCACGTATAGGTAAATAACAGCGGAACAGTATAACGTCTGATGAGTGACTCGCTGTGGTAACCATTAACGTAGCAAACTAGGTATAGGTAAATAACAGCAAAACAATATCACGTCTGATGAGTGACTCGCTGTGATTACTACTACCGTACCAGCGTACGTGTAGGTAAATCACAGCGGAACAATATAACGTCTGATGAGTGACTCGCTGTAATAACTACTACCGTAGCAGCGCACGTATAGGTAAATAACAGCGAAAAAATATAACGTTTGATGAGTGACTGGCTGTGATTACTACTACTGTACCAGCGCACGTGTAGGTAAATAACAGCGGAACAATATAACGTCTGATGAGTGACTCACTGTGGTTACTACTACCGTACCAGCGCACGTATAGGTAAATAACAGCGGAACAAAATAACGTCTGATGACTGACTGATTTGTTTGATTTATTTATTTGATCTGTGTTATACTCCGCACTCAAGTATATTTCACTTATACAACGGCGGCCAGCATTATGGTGGGAGGAAACCAAGCAGTACCCGGGGGAGACCCGCGACCATCCGCAGGTTGCTGCATGACCTTCCGACGTACGACCGGATAGGAAGTCATGATGAGCGACTGGCTGTGATTACTACCGTAGCAGCGTACGTATAGGTACTCTCTCTAAACCAGACAGTCCTAACCTAGTTGTTTTCGGTCTGTCGAAATACCTATCATATTCGTATAAAAGTGGACAGTGATGTGGTCAGCGTTAGTCAATGAACGCCCTGAGAAAAGAGCCTTCGCGGAGGACTACAAATTTTCATTGGTTGAAATGGAGGTGACAAAAGTAGGATGTCGACCGAAGAACACGAATGCTAGGGAATTAGCAGAGAATCCGAGGCCCTTATTTGTCAGAAAGGGTTGTAAGTAATTATATTTAAGGAAATAAAACTTCCGCTAACTTACAAAAACAGGTTGTAGTATTGGAGCAAAACTGGTTGAAAATATTTTTTCTCCCGACTTCCGACGACCATTCCAGCCACTCTCTGTTTGTTCGTTTCCCATTGCTCTTTAATATCCTTGCAAATATCCCCCGTCTCTCGTTTGCAGGTTTCCTCTTTCCGTATAGCTTTTTCTATTTTATTTAATCTCACAGAACATGGCATGCAGATATAACCCTCTCCTTTTACCACAACAACGTCAGGAAAGACGATGTGGAAGGAGTCCAGGAGCTCCTTAGAAGTCTTACTTTCCGTCGTCAAATCACGCATTTCGGCTGTCACAGCACGATTATTCATTGTGGATACTAGCCGTGCTAAACAAATTTTACAGTAAACTTTGAAATCCACATAATCTTTCCATTTCCTTGGCGTGGCCACCGAATCGCATGTTTGTTGTATATAGAGCTGTAAGTGTCTGCACACGTCAACTGTCATTTGCTGTTTACGACATCCAGCCAGTAGATAGTAGAGTCGTTTCCATTGGTCGGCCAGGATTATATTAAATAGCTATGTTCACGTCAGCGTATGCGAAATGTATAGGTAAATAACAACGGAACAATAATCGGGCACCTACTCCAGAATGTGATACTGTGGAATTTTTGTCATAAAATCGATCAGCGCAAAAACTGATTAAAGTTTTGTTGTTATTTTATAATAGCCCAAACAGATACCATTTCACAAAATATCATCCTGGTCTGAGCCGGTGTAAACTTTCAAGGCCATTTTAACACTGTGAATAGAACAGGTACAAGTCTGATATTTACTAAAAGGAAATAATTTGAGTAAAAAAAAATTTGATTAGCGAATGTGCATTTTTTGTGCCTAAGTGGATGGTTATACACAGGACGCTAGCTGTTGATGCTTCGCATCGTACATGAAATCCTCAATTCCCCACAGACAACTACATCTATTGTTCTCTGGGCCCTGCAAGAAACAAGCCCGTTTAGGTAGTGTTACATGAAGTTGGTAGGAGATACCTGGCCTTAAATAAATTGAACATAAACGTTAAGCTCGTTTTTTCGGTAAAATCAGTTACTTGCTTAAAATATACGAAATATATAAGACGCAACGTATATACGGGAAGACAGTCATCAGTTTTTAATTATGCCGCAAACCAACTGATTAGGGTAATTTAAGATGGTTGTAAATATGTGATTTGTACAATGCTTTAGTAAATCACCAATATACCGATATAACCGAAAATATTAGACCGTCAAAAAGATTTTTGCACACTAATTGCTTAGACCACATGCAAATGAGAACTGTTATAAACGGTACGCAGCTAACATCCATCTGATTACCAATGAACGATTAATAAATGACATCACCAAATTCTACACAGATAATATGATTCCAAAATTCCAAAAACTTAATAATGTTTATTTGATTAATGGATTCTTGCACTTTTCCATTTGTAACATGACTATGAAGACGGGCGAAAATTTGCGTGCCATAGTAATGATTGGTTGCTTGCTTGATTGATTGATTGATTGGTTTATTAAATGATTATATATGTTTAACGTTCTACACGTGAATTCTTTGTTAGATAGCGGTCGGGAGACCGGTTTGATGGCCAAATGGATAGAGCGTCCACCTCGAAATCGAGAGACCCATATTCAAACCGGGTCGGGTCATACCGAAGACTTTTAAAATGGTAGTTGCTACTGCCTCGCTTGGCGCTCAGAACTTAGAGGCTACATCAAGGAAACAGGACTTGTTTTCCGGTGTCAGTATGATGCGAGTGGGTGGCATTTTAATATGTTAAAATAATTTAAGATATCTTGAATTCAGTAAATTATATTATTAATTGAATTAACGGCACCTTGAATTAAAATTGATATCTTGAATTCGTTTCATGATATCATTAAAAATGTACCCCACACTTCACTATGTAGGCCGCGATCTAACCAAAAATGACGACATACACGAGCGTCCGACGAAGTCATGTTTGCGGCAATTTTACTCGTCTGGAGTAATAGGGAAATACGCGTGTCCATGATCTGTAGTATCTATTGATATCTTTAATTCCATTCTTGATTTCTTTAATTTCTTTTTTCTGATATCTGTAAAGTATTTCATGATATTTTAAAACGTATCAACATATCAGTAAATGATTTTAAGATATCAGAAATGATTTAATGATATCCAGAATGAATTTATGGTATCTTAAATTTTTATTGATATCATTAAATTGCTTTAACATATCAAACAATCCGGATAAAAAGTAAAACGGCTTGCCATACGGCAACACTTTGGCACTATGGGCTCACCCTACTACAAGAAGACACCTTATATGCACACACACCTTATGATTCCCCATCGTCATATGAGTGAGAAATTGTTAAGTACGACGTATAAAATCCAAAGTGTACGCAGACATGACGGCGGACAAACGTTTAGGCCGCTTAATACTGCAACTGATACTGCGAGAGATGAATTCAAATACCCGACATGGGTCCATGGCCTGAGAATCGGTTGGAGCCGCACCCTAACCATGTGAGCTAATTGGTCTCCCCTCCTTAATATTATAACATAAGATTGCTTAAAAGAGCAATGAATTAATGACAAACTACTAAAGACTAGCTTTAACGAGGAAGATTATAGTGCTTGCTGTAAAGAAATGCCCAGTGGATACAGACGGGTTGTAACGTTAAGAACGTTTTGGGAAATTCTTGAGTTGTAAATAAGAGCAAATAACACGTTGATGGAATAATTGGCAGGACAATAGTGTCTACCCCAAATATATTTACCTCCACGTGGATGTCCCACCAAAAGCCTCGATGAAATATAAGTACCTGTATACGTGCTTTTTCATGAATCGCCAGAATCACTAAGCTGAGTCTTTGGCCAATACACCATAACACGTCTAGCATGCAAAGCATTTCGGACAGTTTTATCTTCAGCACCAAATGTCGTGAAATCAAGATTCGATTTGATGCCATAAACTCTAAGCTGATCGCAAATTTCAGCAAGTAGCGAGTAGCGACAATAATATCGATCTAATCTATATATAACGCAGTTAATTGCCAATGAATTTTAATTCACTCTTTTAGGTCAGGTGTTATTGCTTTAGGTCGCACGATAAAAATAAAATTCAAGTAGTGCCCTGACAACCCATAATGCCTGAAAGATTTGTGGTAAAATGTCTCGTGCAGCGGAGTTAGTTTTGGATGGTCTGGTTAATTTAGTTACAGCACAATCGTGTAGTTCCATTTTATAGGCTCGTTATGATATGGATGTGTAATACAGTCATTTGTTTAAGCTACTCATCCACATTCAAGTTCAAGTCAAACATTTACCTTCATAAAATGTATGGTAAATAATCATGCGATCGGATTTAAATCGCGTAAAAACATGTACATCCAACTGACAGATCGAAAGCGGGGAAAGAACCTGCCTACAAGCTATAGTTAGCCACGCCCACATGACGAAAAGGGAGATAACTTTTATTAGATTCGCCAAAGAATTTACGACTCTGGCTGACAAGATTATAGCATCAAAGAACTTCCAAATAACATTTTCTTTCGTTTTTACGTATATACCAAAATTGCGATAAACACACAGCGACAACGTTATTCTAGGGGTCTATAGAGAGGTTGCACGTGACGTCATCACCTTGGTAGAACAATAGCCAGTCGCAGTCCTGTTAACATGGAACGATATAACCAGATTACTCCTATATGACTGCTTTAAGTAGGTCATGCAACCTGAGTCAGTGAAATGAAAATATCATTTATGCTCCCGCCGAAGTGTACAGAATGAAAAGGAAATTTGAACAGATTATATCTGCAAATGACAAATAAAACATTCTTGATGCACATTGCTCTTCCAAAGGTGTCCGAAAAGCGTTATGTAGAATTGACTTTGACGTTAACGATGAAACCAACAAATATGTCACGATCACAGCATAAAGTATAGGCTGGGACCTCCGTGTAAGAGGCATCCGAGCATGCGCGACAGTTATGACTTTCCTGCGAAGTTGTAGACTTAATTCAATTCATCCACATGTAATATAGACATTATACTTAACAAGGGCATCCCTATTAAAAACGCTTTATAATTATAATTATTCTTTGTAACCCAAACGTACACAACACTGCTGGCAAAATGGCAGCCGTGAATATAAATTGGTGTACATGTACTAGAATAGATTCCATTCTGCCACCTCGGTGGTGTATATGTACTAGAATAGATTCTATCCTGCCACCTCCATGGTATACATGTACTAGAAAATATTTTATTGTGCCACCTCCATGGAATACATGTACTAGAATAGATTCTATTCTGTCACCTCCATGGTGTACATGTACCAGAAAATATTTTATTCTGTCACCTCCATGGTGTACATGTACTAGCATAGATTCTATCCTGCCACCTCCATGGTATACATGTACTAGAAAAGATTTTATTGTGCCACCTCCATGGTATACATGTACCAGCATAGATTCTATTTTGCCACCTCTATGGTATACATGTACCAGCATAGATTCTATTGTTACACCTCCATGGTATACATGTACCAGCATAGATTCTATTGTGCCACCTCCATGGTGTACATGTATTAACATAGAATCTATTGTGCCACCTCCATGGTGCACATGTACTAGCATAGATTCTATTCTGCCACCTCCATGGTGCACATGTACTAGCAAAGATTCTATTCTGCCAACTCCATGGTGCGCATGTACTAGCATAGATTTTATATTGCCACCTCCATGGTGTACTTGTACCAGCATAGATTCTATCCTGTCACGTCCATGATGTACATGTACTAGAACAGATTCTATCCTGCCACTTTCAAGGTGTACATGTACAAGAAAAGATTTTATTGTGCCACCTACATGGTATACATGCATTAACATAGATTCTATTCTGCAACCTCCATGGTGTACATGTACTAGCACAGATTCTATTTTGCCACCTCCATGGTGTACATGTACTAGAATGGATTTTTATTCGGCTACCTTCATGGTGTACATCCACTAGCATAGATTCTATTCTGCCACCTTCAAGGGTGTACATGTACCAGCATAGATTCTATCCTGCCACTTTCAAAGTGTACATGTACAAGAAAAGATTTTATTGTGCCACCTACATGGTATACATGTATTAACATAGATTCTATTGTGCCACCTCTATGGTGTACATGTACTAGCATAGATTCTATTCTGCCACCTTCGTGGTGTACATGTGCTAGATTAGAATCTATCCTGCAAAGTCCATCGTGCATCTGTGATGTTAAACCATGTATAAATGTAATGATTATAATGATGTACTTTCAGGCTTTTTCCTGGCCTTCAGCCTAACCGAATTACCCTGATAGATACCCTGCGATCCTGATCGCAGGATTTACTTACAAGATTTATTTTTACACAACTTTCCACATTGCTATCTGGTTTTTGTGTCAATTTCAACAAGTGAGCTGGACCAAGGCTACAAACAAGTCTGTGAAAACAGACGGTGTTTGGTTGCAATGATGTAGAGTCAGCGTGAAGAAGGGCACATGCGATGTAACGGACATGCTTCCTGTAACCAGCACTGTCAAGCATTGAGTGTTGGACAAGATATCAGCTCTATAACTGAGTTATTTTAGCCATCTTCCATAATTCCTGATTAGATTATTCGAGAGGCGTAGCCGTCAATCGATCAATTGAATGTCGAGCCCGCACTGAAATTTCTATACTTACTTATTTGAGTGGTGTTTAACAAGAAGGTCATACTAGTTTTTATTGCACGATGGCGGTTAAGGGAAAATACGCCTTTCATCGGGTACCTGACAACTTTCGAGTCGCAGACCACGTAAGACATTGAGCAATGAGTGAAAACAGCGGCTTAGAGGAAGCTAGGGAGAGATTTATCTGGTCAGTGTCTGGGCAATAGTACTGTACTTTTATTCCTCTTAAGATCAACTCTCGAGAGCCATTTATTGATAACAAAATATACACTCATTTTTTCCGTGACAGCAACATGTGGTTGTCCTATATGCGTTGTGATGTGGTATTTGCGCCAGGTTTTGTCGCAAGATATCAAAACAGCCAACCTGATAACAGGGTATATAAATCAAGAAGAACGATATTTACGATTCTTGATATGTTCTGGACGACCCTAGCCTACTTGATGATACCCTTTCATCAAGTTTGATCAAAACAGCTTTATTTTTGGAAAGCTTAATGAACATGTCACTTGAGTGCACTGTATAACTATCACAATTTATAAAAAGATCATTTGATTAACGGTGTAACAGTTTTATTTATATCCATATTATATACCAGCTGAGACGAACAAATGGAAAAAGAGTATCCTTTCCAGAACTTGGCTAATCTTTACCAAGTGACAGCATAAGAAGATAGAGGAAAGTGTCGTAAAAAGTTGAAATTACCGGAAATGGATGCAAGGCTTACCTCTTATTGCGAACTAAATCAAAACAAGCAAAACCAGAAACAGAATCGATGACGATATACGTCTGCAGTATCGAAACTTTTCGTGCAAAAAATATAGGAACGAGGTTTGCAATCCCAAACAAAGCCACACAGCATGCGAAATAAGCATGATCAAATTCCCAATCTTAGGAAGTTATGAGAACAGCCGTTGCCTGCTCGCCTATGAGTCGTAATTATCCAATGCTCCAAGAAAATCAAATTGGATCTGCATTCTCAAAACAGGAAGCCTACAACTAGAGCTATTCTGAGGAAGATCGGAGTTTAGTGCAATGTGATCGGCTTAAGTACGCCCTCAAATGAGAGCGGTCAGTGTGATATGTTTCTCACAGATACACGAGATTAGAATTTCAAAAATGATTGTGACCGTTTACTGTTAATATAAAAGTCCTATTCTGTAACAAACAAGGAAGATGCCATGTTAGATAGCATACAGGCCAAATTCTGAACCCGTCCTTCACATGGTGCAATGTGTCGAATTTTATAATTAATTGTATGTAATAACATTTGTTCCTGTTCTTCTCAATTCAAGAAATTGCGTGTGTAAGTCACAAGAAAAAAGTACCCAACTAGACTTAATCCATTTTAGTGAACAGAAAACTTTGGTTGAGCAATATTTGTTGGGTAAGCTTCAAGCTTCAGGTAAACCTTTAACTGCAGACAACTACTGGTTACACTTGTCCTCACTAATTACACAGAAAATTTGCGGTCTTCAGCTCTTTGAAAAATAATTGTCTTGTGTACATAATTCGTCTTGAGGCTACGTGGGTGTGATTGTTTTGATAGTCTTGACACCCTGATAAAGATGTTGGAACGATGGCAGAGTGTATCTATACTGTCCCTTTTGAATGACTACTAAATTTCCTTCACCAAACTTTTCACGTGCATATATATCTACTTCTTCTGACGGTCCGCTTCTCTGTATCACTCGATGTGTTCAAGGGAAAATGAATGGGACAAGAAAATAGTGGCTTCACGTTGTAACATAACCTGCTTACCTTGATGATAAATCACAGGTGTCCAATAAATATCACTCAACACCATGACCATCTTATAGTCAGCATAAACGCATGACAGCAATACGGCTCTAAATTATCTAGCCACTTAAATTGAGATCTATAAAGTATTTAACGTTCTTTTGTTGAATTTAAAGCAAAAGACATCCGCACGCTAACTGAAAACATTTCTGAAAGTGAGACCCCCCTCCTAACATGTTTAAGTACAGAGCCGTCATGTGGTACGTTATTGTGTGGTATTATTCTTGTATAGGCAGAGTTCTTGGACTACCACAAACCACACTCAAATCGTGGCATGATATTTGGCTGTGTTGACCAAAATGTGCTGGATGTTAACATATATTTCGGAGACCTCAGCTGGCGTATCCATGAGTGGGTGTTTTCCTAGGCCTATATTTACGGAAGGCCAGTTTCAGTATCCAGCTGTATTGTCATTTATATGGTATCTCCAGTATGGCGCTCCAACGAGAAGACATCGTGGCCATATGGCAGAGTTCTTGGACTACCACAAACCACACTCAAATCGTGGCATGATATTTGGCTGTGTTGACCAAAATGTGCTGGATGTTAACATATATTTCGGAGACCTCAGCTGGCGTATCCATGAGTGGGTGTTTTCCTAGGCCTATATTTACGGAAGGCCAGTTTCAGTATCCAGCTGTATTGTCATTTATATGGTATCTCCAGTATGGCGCTCCAACGAGAAGACATCGTGGCCATATGATGGAAGTAAACAAATCAGATAACAAAATCGGCCATTAGATTAAAATCACACCCCTTCAGGGAACACATGTGTCACAAGTGCAGCTATTTGTGAGCATCATGTTCGTTCTAGGAACTAAAACCAAAAGGTCGTCATTTATAGGTTTAACAGGACACAAACAAACAAGGACTACGCCACATATTTTCTGAGTAGGCCTACATCAGCACAAAATACATCCTCAGTGTTAAACATATGGGCTGAAACAAAATATCCCTAAAATCTGCTGACTCTTAACCCCTATACCGGAATGTCTGAACTGCTACAGCTGGTCACTTCACAGAAAAGGCATAAACAGCTAAGAAATGTTCGTGAACATTTCAAACGTTGAATATTTGAAAATATTAGACACAAAGAATAGACCTCAAGAGATAATAATACCAGAAATGCATCAGATGTGAAGCGGGAGAGTGGTCAGTTCCGCAAAGTGTTTTCTTCTTGAGTCTTGTACACATACATTGCGCAAGAAGGGAGTCAACCGGTCATTGGAAATTGGTGTTACTAAACACATTATTCAGACTAAATGATCGCGGTTTGGATGTAATTTCTGGGTCTTCTAGTGGCATTAAATTAAATCTTAACGCACATATTCATCCACAATACTTGCCTAGAATAAATCTGGTCTTGAATGCAACGTTTTATGAAAAATATAACAGCATGTTTGGATTCACTATTTATTTTTTGTTTTTTTTTATTTATTTATTTATTTATTTATTTATTTATTTATTTATTTATTTATTTATTTATTTATTTATTTATTTATTTCATTGGTGTTTTTGGCAGTACTCAGGAATAGTTCACTTATTCGATGGCGGTCAGCATTATGGTGAGAGGAAACCGAACAGAGTCTTGGAGTCACAAGTAACATGATTTTCAATGAATTTTAACTTTGTTCCATCACTGCGGTTTATCTTAACCTGATTTCTGAGAGAATATATTCAGGAAATGCACAGAAATATGTTCAGGAGCTGAAAGTCTGAGCTCCTTCTCCCTGTATCTCTTATTTTCTCAGTTAGTTACACACCATTTGAATGAATTTGCCTCCAAGTAGGAGGGATAATAAAGCAATGTGTATTCACGGCATGCCTTTTGTGCGCAAAATCCATTGTGGAAATTCACATCTATCCCCAAAGCGTCAATCAGCGGGACCCTGTCTTTAACACGGCCGTCTGATTTTGTACTTTTGCCTTGATGCTGTCAGGGACAGCCCTAATTGAATAGCCTTTGAATAGGGCCACATGATGCGAAGGTAAAACATGTGTAAAGCTATTGAATACAACTTAAGAATCTGCTTACATATTGTAAATTGTTGTTCTAAGTCAGTTTAAATTAATTAGTGTCACTGAACTCCGGTTTTCTCCAACTATAAAACTGACCATCATTGTATAGGTGAAAAAAATGATGTTAGGCATCAATCAAATAATTAATAAATAAATTATACCATCGAAGCCCTTTGCCCTGGATCCTGTTGCAACCATCTTTATCATTTATACCTCCTCAACAAGCAGTATCCCCTGTAAGGGTATAGGGTTATACACCAGGTGCATATCTTAAGACTTTCATCAAAAGCTCTCTAACCGCCCAATATTCACTGATGCTGTTGAGTGAACAGTAATCACGTATATCTTGACATTCAAGATAAATATCAGTATATCTTATGAAAGCTATAAAGCATGCCTCGATGTCAGTAACAGGGTATATGGTAACACGTGACGCATATAATAGCTTTAAAGAACGAGCAATGCAATACGCAATGTAATACAGGCCAGGGCCCCACCTGTGGGTTCAACATACTGTGCAGTCGAATCCGTCTCCAGAGAAGTTAGTACCTGTGAAAATGACATGATATCGCAAGCGTTACAGGGCTATTATGGGAGGATATTGGCCTTCTGGTAATATCTTCCACAGCGCAATATGCTCATAAAACCCATAGCCTGGGGAATAATGTGTTATAGGAAGTTGGCAAGACCCCGTTAACATTGGTTATAAAATCACTTAGCTTGCACGTGTGTGCTCAAGAGCTTTGACCTCCTGAAGGATATCCGATACCTGTTGAATGAAAGATAACCCTCGATAAGAGTGACCCTTTTCTTTTGTTAAACCACTTGACGCTATGGATGGAGGTAATGAAATAACAGGGAACAGTTGACAATGAACAAATCGATGCGAATTTTTAACTATGTTTCTATTCTGGTTGCTGTTTAATGTTGGACTTGTTGCGTTTTTTGCTCGCAGGGCGATGTAAAGCTTTATTGGTGGCGAAAAGCGTCATTCTGGACAGGATTCCATCCTGAAATGTCATTTGTCGGAGCCGATCTGCTCGGGTTTTAAAAAACTGGCATAATTGAGTTATTCCAATTCTTATTTTGC
The DNA here is from genome assembly GCF_032854445.1 of Liolophura sinensis. Lineage (NCBI taxonomy): Eukaryota > Metazoa > Mollusca > Polyplacophora > Chitonida > Chitonidae > Liolophura > Liolophura sinensis. The sequence goes on along the minus strand of NC_088295.1, from coordinate 89,136,372 downwards.
TTTCTTAGTTTTCTTATTGTACATCAGTTAAAGTGATTAACACTGCAAACACAAATGTTAACAACAGATTGTCTTTATCAACGCTAACTGTATGTATGTTAGGGGGTTTAAGTCGTGTTTAACAAGTTTTCATACATATGACAACGTGGAGTCACATACTGTGTCTTCTTGTGGCAGGGCGGGTCCAGGCCACTTCAGTATCATGCCGAAGACACCAGACATGACACCCAACCCAGTCTCATTACACTGACACCGGGCCAACCAAGAAGCAACAAGTACCAATTTTTACCATTACTAAGACTTTGATGTGACCAAACCCGGGTTTGATCCCAGGTCTCCCGATTTCGAGACGGACGCTTTATCAAGCGTGCGTTGGTAATAGGCTATTGGATCACCAAGCCCGCTAACCAGTAGGCCACAGAGGCCCCCTGTTTCTCCCTGATGTCAGGACTTATACGAATATCATTTGCGCATTTAAAGATATTAAACCATGTATGATCTGTTGATTCCCATTCACAGTTGCTGCACGTTAAATGGTGATGTAGTGTCAGTTTAGACGAGTTCTGCGCCGACGTATAAGTGAAGTATAAGTGAAGAGTTCTGAAATACGCAGTGTGATGTGATTGGTTGTAGATGAAACAACTACTGGCGGGTCGGGCCGACTTGCCATAGTTTGAGACCCTTGTGGCGTTACATGCGTCTAACAAGAACCAATTTATAGTAATCTTCCCTATGCGTGCAATTTAGCATGTTCAAGATTGTTTTTTACTCCTGTGGATTTTTCACAATACTTAAGAATATTGCGTGTATGGTTTCCAACGGCAATGCCATGAAATTACGCCAGCTAAAGTACATGTACGTACACTCTGACGCTGCATGATCGTCTTTTTTACGCTTGCTTTACATCACTGCCATTATTAACAAATATTACACGGAAATCGTAAAAAAGCACTAAACCGATGATGAAGCAAAAAGTGATGCTCAGAATAAGAGGACTAGGACAAATGCATACCATACTCTGCATGGTCAACCCGCTGTTCGTTGGCCCTTTATTTAGGGCTATTGCAAACGACATACCCAGCGCCTACTGTTGGAACAGGCTGGAAATTCGTCTGTCTAGCCTGAGACCGTGTATAACCTAATCCATCAAAATGCAGTGACATTATCGAAAAAATCTAAATGAATTCAGCTGGCAAACCACTCGCTCCCGGGTGGCACTTTAGGTTGTTTCCTCATTTTCTTTTTTTCTTATACCTACTGTGTTGTCTGTCTCATGTGATATCACAAGGTATTAAGTACAGTTCACTAGGGCCATTCCATGCGAACACATTCCGTACTTTTATCACTTAAACGGGACAGGAAAACGTGATATATATTATGCAAAAAATGGCATAAACATCAAAAAGCCCTACACGTTTCCCAGTTTCATTCAAAATCAATTTATTTTTGTGTTTAAAAGAAAATGATTTCTTCATTATAAATGAATATTGTAAAAAGATCACACCATGTCTATTTTTTGGAGAGGGGAAGGAATCGACAGTCAGTCTCGACAGAGCCAGGAAATGAGTCCGTCACTAATGGGAATAACAGTGTAATAGGTCTAGCCCACCACAAAGGCCCCTTATGATGATCCAGAGTTGTCTTCGGTCAACATTTGGACATTTCGGTCAAGGAAAGCCATTAGACCTACAGCTGACTTGACAGTATGGGACGATAGTGTTGTTAAAATTCTACAAAAGCCTGAGGGTAGTTATTAGTTTATGGTTATCAGGTTCAGTGCGATTACAGTATCAGCATCATGTACCAAGAGCCCTGGTACCTATCCTGGGTGAAATCCGGTCTGGCCGGACAACAGGAGGAGTTAATCCGTCGTGTCCGCGGGTAATTTCCCGTTCCTGTTTTTGAATATATGTGTGAATTGCATTGTTGACTAAGCACCTCAAGGTTATATTCTACAAGGGCATTATCTAAGGTGTTGCCAATTCATTATAAGCGATACCATGATGATTTGGAAGATAGCCTTAAGTAAGGTCTGTGCTTTAGAGATTAAATACATAAACGCTGAAGGGGAGATTACTTTGGTCGAAGGAAAAGTAAGAATGTAAATGAGGTTTTCTCCCTTCACTCCCACATCTCGGTGTGAATGTGTGATACATACATTGTCTTCAAAACAAAAAAACTTTAGCACACTGAGTTTCCTATAACTGTTACTATTTTCGTGTTAATAATGACGTTCATAACTAACTGAAAACACCCTAGATATTTATTTCCGTCGGACCTGTGTTGTCCACATTACTGATTGCCGTGCTACATGTACCCGTACCTTTAGTTTTAAACTTTCATTAAACTGGCAAAAATACATGCATTTTGTTGCATAGAAAACCCCATTTCTAAGAGTAACAATATATTTAACTATACAAAAGGTAACATTAGTTATGTATATGGTTTATAGTTAAGACGGTCTATCATCGAATCGACCAGATGCTGATCCAGGTTTCCTTCGGGTTTCCATCTCACAATCTCTTTCACATTTTTCTCCTTCTGTTCGGAACGATTGTCAACTTTTAGCTCCTTATACCGATTCCACAAAGCCATTTTTGACTTGAGTCAGCATTTCAAACCTCCTCACAATGCCTAGTTTTTAGTGTTGGAAGCTGAAATGTTTGTCTTCAAAAAAAAGACATTTGTTTGGAAGTCAATAGTTTGATTTCTTTCAAATTATTCCTTTTGTCAAAAAATGGCTTTAAAGAATCGGTCCCTTGTCAGCACACTTATACATTGTAGCTTAGCAAACAGACTGGGATGCGGGACCCTTGTCACCACACCCATGCATTGTAGCTTAACAAACAGACTGGGATGCAGGACCCTTATCAGCACACCTATACACTGTAGCTTAGCAAACCGACAGGGATGCGAGACCCTTGTCACCACACCCATGCCTTGTAGCTTAGCAAACAGGCTGGGATGCGGGACCCTTGTCACCACACCCATGCATTGTAGCTTAGCAAACAGGCTGGGATGCGGGACCCTTATCAGCACACCTATACACGGTAGCTTAGCAAACAGACTGGAATGCAGGACCCTTGTCAGCACACCTATACACTGTAGCTTAGCAACCGACTGGGATGCAGGACCCTTATCAGCACACCTATACACGGTAGCTTAGCAAACAGGCTGAAATGCAGGACCCTTGTCAGCACACCCATGCATTGTAGCTTAGCAAACCAACTGGGATGCAGGACCCTTATCAGCACACCCATGCATTGTAGCTTATCAAACCGACTGGGGTGCGGGACGGTGTGCAAGTGGGCTGTACATCTGCATTAACCGTCACTTTGAGTCAATCTGACTAGATGGTCCAGCACTCCTGTCATACGGCAGTGAAGAATACGTACTCGACTTGACAGATTCCAGCAATCCTGTAAAACATACCGCATCTGTTGGTTTTGCAATAAACGTGTGCCATGGATGTCGTGGTGCCTAGGGCAGGGATGCCATGTGTAGCACATGTGAAATACTACTATTATTCTGCAAGCTTGAGCTCATTTGCTCTGGTTTCGGTTTAAAGAGATAGGATATATTGTGCAGGTTCGTGATACTGTTATAACATTTCTTTATCATCCACATCGCCCTGATGTACTATCATCTGGTGCGCAACAGATAGTCTTGAAATTCCTCTCGGGGCCCCCGTGGCTCAGTCGGTTAGCGCGCTAGCGCAGCGTAGTGACCCAGAAGCCTCTTACCAATGCGGTCGCTGTGAGTTCAAGACCACCTCATGCTGGCTTCCTCTCTGGCCGTACGTGGGAAGGTCTGCCAGCAACCTGCGGATGGTCGTGGGTTTCCTCCGGGCTGTGCCCGGTTTCCACCCACCATAATGCTGTCCGCCGTCGTATAAGTGAAATACTCTTGAGTACGGCGTAAAACACCAATCGAAAAAAAAAAATCAAATTCCTCTCTAGAGATCTTTATATTTAATGTCATGTATACTCTCTAGAACACGACATCAATTTGTTTCCCATGGTTCAATTATCTAGAGGGCACAATTTAATGAAGATCTTGAAACATGACGTAGTGAAGATCTAGAGAGCATAACTTAGTGAAGATATGGAGCGCACGACAAACTACCTGATACTAAACTTAAAGATTTCGTGCGCAAGACATAATTTTGCATGCAATATCTTCATGCATGGTGGTGAATTATCATCTCTTTCGAACAACTTAAAACAATTTAAAATACAAGCGTGCATTTGTGAAAGATGGGCTATTTATATTCAGTTTGCTTTGAACAATTTCACATTTGTGGTTACACATGTATATATGATTAAGTTGACGCTTACCCTTTAATACGCTAACCTTTGTTCAAAACTTTTGTGAGAAATGATACATTTACGGTATAAGTTTATGCTTATCCTTTCTATAGCTCTTTTTAGCACGCAGTGCTTGTTCCAAATCATGCTTTCTGCATTAATTTTTTTATTTGATTGGTGTTTTACGTCGTACTCAAGAATATTTCACTTATACATTATGGTGTGATTAAACTGGGAATTTCCCCACGACCATCCGCTCTGCAATTTGTTGGAAGACCTCCCCACGTACGATCTCAGAGGAAGCCAGCACTAGTTGGAATTGAACTCATAGCGACTGCATTGGTGAGAGGATCCTGGGTCATTGTACTGCACTTGCTAGCTAACCATACCGGCCCATACATAACATGGTTTTAATATACCTCGCAGCTGGGCTATAATTGCAAAATATTGCCACTTGTATATATCAGTTATTTTATTCAAATATTGCGAATTATTTTAGATGCGATCATAACTGAATGATGTACTTTCTATAAGCTCGTTAGCACTTTATATGTGATGCCTTTCGGTGTTCAGAATTTAATAAAATAAACAATAAAAAGATAAAGATGAAAACATGATGCAACAATTAAGTCCTGCCGGATCTTAAGCGAGAGTCTACATTTCTGTCGTGGTATAAATGCTATAACCGTGCACCAGTACATATATATGCATTCAAGTAGACAACCCCCGAGGTAGTAGGCATATATACAGCTTAATTTCCTAGACTCACTTGCATGCGTGACAATGTATGTATGTACACTCACGCGGGAGTTAAAAAAAAATCAGATATTTATAAGCAACAAATTAATGCAGCTGAAGCACACCATATTCGTCAATAGACTTTAGTCTTTTCTACTGTATCACGCACGAAATGGCCATCAGGGGGACACGCTTGGTGGGCTATCCTATAGAGCGTGACAGGACACGCATCCGGGTGAAGTCAACATGCCCAGTCATATGGATGTAATGCTCAGCTCTGATGGCGTGTGTTGTGCAGGGAAATGTTACGATTTAAAGCATTCTGAAGAAGGCCTACAGCTCCATGCTCAAAATTAGAATGGAGAATATATACACAGAGTTTTTCTCTTTTTTTAAGAGAACGAAGGTTTTGTAACTAGAGAGTATTAGAATATATACATATATAATCTTGCATCTAGACACGCGATTCATATGTTTATGTATACATTTTAGGTCTTATTTCTTAAATTAAAAATCTATTCTATTTACTTATCTTTTGTAGTGCATGGCTATAAGTTTCAGTGATATAAACCACGAACACTTAAGGACAGCCTTTCACATAAGGTAATGCAATTAATTCATTTTAAAACTTTAAAATAAGTTTGTGATTCTCAGATGAGTTGGTTCATGCAATGACTGAGCTGTCTCTGAACCGTCAGAAAAGCAAAACTTCTACTTTTAAACGTAATGTGTGCGATACGCGTGTAGTTATACACTTAAAGCGCGCTTCATGCAGGCATACAACCTGTACACAACAGTTTCACTGAGTCATGGTGCAGTCTTTTTCCTCTTCCTTCTACGTGAATCATTTTGATGAATGGAACGTCAACAATTTTAACATGTCTGTCTGTTTGTCTGTCTGGCTGAGATTTTTCACTATGTGATTATTCTATACTCGAATGATATAGTGAAAACAAATGAGAGTTTTAAACAGGCTAACGTTTTGAAAGAACACATAGGCTTACAGTGCTTTGCCATCAAAAGGATTGTGTGGTGTTCTTACAACTGTTGCCTTTATGGTGAATAACATTATCTTGCTGTAGCCTATGTCAGCGCCGAATGACGTGATTTGTCTTGCGTGACGTAACATCGTGAAAGTAAAAGTAGAAACGACACAAACGTGTCCTTTTCACACGATATTCTAAATATGTGCAAAACCAGCAATAATACACTGCAAAATAATACCGATATCATTACACATTAATACTTGTTTATGTTATATTTTTATCATTAAAATGCCTTGAAAATCTCACTACACTAAATTAACATCAAAATGGCTTTAATGTGGTTAAAATGAACACATAAATATTGTTAATACTGGAAAAGTGTCAAATGCCAATTAACATCTGGGATTCAGTTTTGCAAAGAAGGAAATTCATTATTATATTTGAGTTTATGTCATGATGGACAAAGAAAATTTGTCCAAAACTTATTTATTCATTTATTTATTGAATTGGTGTTTTTCGCCGTACCCAAGAATATCCAAAACTTCCACATACTGTATATGCATAATTATGTATTTCTTGCACTAGTCACATCCAAGCATTCAATGAAACAAGTTTAACTCAGGGAAATAATGTGGACAAATTCATATTGTATTTTCATACAATTGTTAAGATTTTAGCATTACAAACAACTGTCTAAATCTCTTCCAATATTAGACGTGTGGTTTATGAAAGTTTATACTAACACATTTCCAGTTCATTTATTCATTTTTTAATTGGTGTTCTACGCCGTACTCAAGAATATTTAACTTATACGACGACGGCCAACATTAAGGTGGGAGGAACAGGGCTGCGAAACCCACGACCGGCCGCAGGTTGCTGGAAAATTCACATTAAAATCAACATCAGAATGGAAAATATGACAATCCATCATTAAAATAGTTACATCACTTATGGCATGAATAAACAACTATTGATAGCGATGTTTATATAACCATCGATGTTAATATCACCATCGAGATCTATAAATGGCAATTACTATATAAGTGTACATACTACTACACTGCACTTTTCATGGTTTTTTTTTAGGGAATTTGACCAGAGCATTTTCAGTAGATCAAATAAGAAAGGGTAAACGAAACATAACTATCAAGCAAAAAGAGGTCAGAGGGCAAGCAAACAGTAGACAATTTGTCATTCGCTAGAGCCACTGACAAATGCTGACAATAGCGAAGAAAATACCTAAAAATGTAATATTATTTATTAAAGATGATTAAAATTTCCACAAAATAAGTAGTAATTTTTTTCCTTGGTTTATTATATCCATTACAACAGATGAATGTAAATTTCACTTCGCCTTCAGCCGCAATTTCATTGTGTATGGAAATCAAAGAGTATAGACCCTGGGAAATCAACGAGTTTAGACCCTGGGAACTCAAAGAGTTTAGACCCTGAGAACTCAAAGAGTTTAGACCCTGGCCCATGTTTAGACAGTATTGTGTAAAAAGTTGATCCACATGCAACATCATTATCGCTTACGTATAATAATGAAGTTTGACTTGAAACAATTTGTACACAAATTGGGTGTGTGTGCGTTTTTTGTTTTGTTTTTTTCGTTCTTTATTTGTTTTTTGTTTGTTTTTTGGGGTTTTTTAATTGTTTTTGTGCGTTTGTAAAATTTTGTTTGTGTTCTGTTTCTTTTTAAGGTAATCGCTCTAAGACACAATACGAAGGTAACTTAACACCCTGCTCTTTCTATCTGTTACAAACTCTTCTCGTTTAAAGTTATTTCATTTTCCATTTCTACCACAAAAATGTTGAGTTTCTCTTTTGGCTTTGAAATATGCATGTTTATGGGTAACGGTATTAATAAACTAGGAGATAATATCAGTTACCGGTCGGATTTATTTATCTTTTCCTTACAGTTTTAAAATTTATTTATATAATTAGTCATCTAATTCATTTATTTATTTCATTCGTGTTGTACGCTGTATGCTGGAATATTGCACTTATACGGCGGCAGCCAGCATTATGGTGGAAGGAATCAGGACAGAGGCATCACGGGGAACCCACGACCATCCTCAGGTTGCTTAGGGACCTTAAAATCATCTTTCATAGTGGGAGGTATTTGTTGGGGGAGGTGGGTGGTGGGGGCGTGAAATACCTCTAAATCATTACGTCATGAACATGTAGCTTGTATTGCGTAAATTAATCTATATCAAGAATATTTTTGGATGTATTGTGGAGAAAAGAATAGGGATTAAGTTTCAAACATATCTTAAATATCAAAACCATATGTAGGGATCTATAGAGTAAAGAAATAAATTAGCCTAGGCCCTATATGGCATGGTTTATTCTGGTGTGGCTAATTGTAAGCATTTTCATTTCTGAGATTCCGCGTCTCTGTTTACTATTCTTTGCTGACTAAGCCATGTTTGAAAAAATACGTATGCAACGTTTGACGATACTTTATCCAGCAGAGAATCCACGTACATCACGTTTGGTCATGCATAAAATGCTTACACGTCTAGGGACGCATCCGGACTGTAATGTCGGTTATTTCCCTTTGATGCCAGTCTTTGCTTGAATGAGGAAGAAATAAACGATACAGAGATTGTTTGTTTACAAAACCGAATGGACGGAATCAGCCATTAAATCATCCAAATGTTCTAGCATTTGTGTACATTAAACATTATAAACCTCGTAGCTTTGCCTGCATTTTGATTTTATTCTAGTTTGGGGCCTATAAAACAAGTGATGCCAGGCTGGCTTATATCGGGTTAGAGGATACGTGATTGCACATTGCAGAAGATGGCGGGTGTTTTATTCGAAGATATTTTTGATGTGAAAGACATTGATCCAGATGGAAAGAAATTCGATCGTGGTAAGCTGATCATTTTCCTTTTCACTTTTAGAATGATGTCACCAAAAATTAGTGCTGTAATGTTTATGTCTGTTGAGATGTTGGAAATAGCCGGCTTGGTCCCGCATGCGCCAGTTTGTTTACCAATGAGGAGACCATGTGATTCCATGTGAATTTTCATTGCGCAGTTACCTAAGTAAACAACACAGCCAACCTCCAAGAAATGGGTGTTCGCTGCAGTGATAATGATATATCGGACTGTAAGAAGAACGTTTCATTGAATTTCTCTGATGCTTCTGATTTGAGGTAATCTGTTTAATTTTTTTTTTACCAAATTGAAATCATTTAGCTGAGAGGGGTAAAACAAATTTTTACATGGGTATTAAGGCTAGATCACAATATTTCCCGAATTTTTCTGGTTAACAGTTTGTACAAACGTTTATTGTTTGATTTCAGAATACCAATGCATATGTTATGTTGACTTTATTTATTTATTCTATAGATCATTCTGGAAAACTGTAATAATGTAATAGAAAATTTCATGTTTGTTCACTGGCAAGGTAACCAAATAACTTGTTATCTTTACTGAATGGTAATAATGAGATAGTGTGATAGATCAGCCATATGTATTGTTCAGCTTGAAACTCTCAATCCCATCTGGTTTATTGAGGAATTAATTGACAGCAGCCAATGAATCAGAAATAGGATGAGTGTAGGTGGACGAGAGAGCAGATGTCTCTTTCACATTACGTGTGGTATTTTTTGTTATAATGAATCAAAACACATACGATCTGAATAAGCAATAGCAAGTACTTCAGTACCTTGTCTTGTTCATATAGGCCTATATCAGGCATGTACAGGATGAGATGATCAATCTATAATTTTATAATTTTCATAAGATTGTGAATATTAGCTTGTAAAAAGTCTATATAGCCAGTCTGTGTTTGAGTTTTGCATTTGTTCATCAATTTTGTTACTGAACTTTTATCCTGACAGCATACATGTACATGTATAGGGAGCATTTTGCAATGAGGTTATTCAGCTTATAGTTCCTGTATTCTTGATAATTTTTTTTTTTTTTTGGAGCTTATCTTAGTTTTACATATCTGGTTTATAAGGCAGCTTGGCCCGTGGTTTGCTTATGAACCATGTGCAGTTGTGCATAGTTACATGTGCATTTATACTTGCTGTATTTCAAGAAAGGGAGAGTAGCCAATTGAGTTAATGGACAATTCTTGTGTATGGCATTAAAGACCATTCTGTAAAGCTATCATTAGAGTTGTCCATGTAATACATGTAAATACAGTTAGTTCCAATAACTGCTTTTGTGACTGCTTGTCAATATGGCTGTAATCTTGCCAGCTTTAGTTGTCTGGGAAGCTGTAATGGCTCAGTGGTTGGGTGTGCGCCTTCAGTCAGGAGGCATGGGTTCATTCCCAGCCCTTGACCAGGATTTTCTAGAGTCTTCCCGACCCTCATTCTTAATTTCAGGGGCCTTGGTGACAATTCAAGTCCAATATATCACTGATGTTCAGCCAAGGAAGCCTCCAAACTAATGTCAGAGCGTGCTCTATTTAAAAAAAACTCTGCAGTTGCCATGGCATTTGAGACAAAAATTTGCAGATATTTATGATCCTTAACTTTTCATGTGTTGATTTATCGCTAGCACAACATCAGTTACTTATTTTTTAGTCCGCATTGGCACGAGATTCCTTGTTGATGCTCAAAGCGGCCCGCTGTACGGACAGAATCAACATATTTGACAAGAGCAGGTAACTGCATCAGATTGTTAAATGGAGTACACTGTGATGTTGGTTTGGGGCCATCTTTGGCTGAACAATATTTTACCAAATCTAATGTTTCCACAGGTATCTCTGGTATCCACAGTTTATTGAGTATTTAAGTTCCATAAAACCGGCTGCCATTATTCAAATTAAACATTCTTTAGTTTTGAAAGAATATAAAATACTATGGCATAAAAATAATAAAGAAGTCAAACAAGAAGATAGTTTTTCTTATCCACCTGATACAAAATATGTACAGTGTATCACAAATGCACTTGTGGTTGATAAATTTATATTTTCATTTTCACTCTAAGACATGCTGCTGAGTTACTGTGAGGGCAAATTAAGTTGTACAAGGGCTCATTGGGACATCATCACCAGTGACTTATGACTCAGTACTAAGTCTGTTAGTGCCTTTAGCAGCACTTTACCAAGGGAGTAACATCATCCTTAAAGAGAGACTAGATTTTAACTTACAGACTTTGCGTAGTCAGACATACTGTATGTGGCACAAAAGTATGTACATGATTCTAGATAAACTAAATCACCACATCATATGACTGTGTATCTTTTTTTTTACCAAGTAGTCTACAGGTGATAAAGATTTTACACTGATGTATTTCAGTTTGTTACCTGTTACAAGTGTTTTAAGTTTTAGGTCAACTGCAGTTCAGATAAATGCATCTACTGTACATGCATGTATTGAGAGCAGTAATCAGAAGTTTGGGAAGGGATCTGAGAAAAGCAGTTTTCTCAGCGAGTGTCTGCCATGGATGAGTGTCTGACATGGATGAGTGTCTGACATGGATGAGTGTCTGACATGGATGAGTGTCTGCCATGGATGAGTGTCTGCCATGGATGAGTGTCTGACATGGATGAGTGTCTGCTATGGATGAGTGTCTGACATGGATGAGTGTCTGACATGGATGAGTGTCTGAGATGGATGAGTGTCTGACATGGATGAGTGTCTGACATGGATGAGTGTCTGATATGGATGAGTGTCTGACATGGATGAGTGTCTGCCATGCACGAGTGTCTGCCATGGATGAGTGTCTGACATGGATGAGTGTCTGACATGGATGAGTGTCTGATATGGATGAGTGTCTGACATGGATGAGTGTCTGCCATGCACGAGTGTCTGACATGGATGAGTGTCTGACATGGATGAGTGTCTGACATGGATGAGTGTCTGACATGGATGAGTGTCTGACATGGATGAGTGTCTGACATGGATGAGTGTCTGACATGGATGAGTGTCTGACATGGATGAGTGTCTGCCATGGATGAGTGTCTGCCATGCACGAGTGTCTGCCATGCACGAGTGTCTGCCATGGATGAGTGTCTGCCATGGATGAGTGTCTGACATGGATGAGTGTCTGCCATGGATGAGTGTCTGCCATGGATGAGTGTCTGCTATGGATGAGTGTCTGCCATGGATGAGTGTCTGTCATGGACGAGTGTCTGACATGGATGAGTGTCTGCCATGGACGAGTGTCTGACATGGAGTAGTGTCTGCCATGGACGAGTGTCTGACATGGAGTAGTGTCTGCCATGGACGAGTGTCTGCCATGCACGAGTGTCTGACATGGATGAGTGTCTGCCATGCACGAGTGTCTGCCATGGATGAGTGTCTGCCATGGACAAGTGTCTGACATGGATGAGTGCCTGCCATGGATGAGTGTCTGCCATGCACGAGTGTCTGCCATGGATGAGTGTCTGCCATGGACAAGTGTCTGACATGGATGAGTGTCTGCCATGGATGAGTGTCTGACATGGACGAGTGTCTGCCATGGACAGGTTAATTGGCAGCCTGTGTATCCTTTGTTTTGTGTAATAGTCTCAGCGATCGAGTGAAAGCTTTGCTAATCCTAATTATTTCTTCACAGTTATATATTTCATGTATATGGTATTTTGGGCATGTCAGGTAAAAATTAAAAGCATTTCATTGTTTCATTGCTCACTGAATCTCATTAATATTGATACAATTAAAAACATTCAAATCATATTGCATGTTGTCTCGTCATTCTTCATTGCATAAATACACAGATACCCCTTCAAGTTCAGACTCCTGAATGTCTACATGTGTGTACATTTTCAAATGTTTTTTTGAAAAAAAAAATGATATGGACGATTCACTGGTGTGAAACAGTGGTAAGAGTTATAAAATCTTGTTTGAAAATTGTTTTTAATTGACCTCTTGTATTGTACGGTATATATGCAATGCATGGTTAGGTACATGTATGTATGAAGGTTACATTGACTTGGGCTGTTTATTTGTGTTGGTATAGAGGTCGGCATGACTAGACCTTAGTTTACACTCAGTACACTGTATACATGTATATATGTATATCAGATTAGTTGGTAAATAGATTTTTCTATGTAGCTTTAACCCAGAGCTTTTCAGAGGGCATAAAATACATCATGAATACATGTATAGAAGATTCAATTTCCCGTTCCTCTCCTATAGTATAATTGTTTCACTCTGTTTTCCGAGAAGCTGGAAAACATTTGTACATGATGTTGACAGAGGAATTCAAATTTTCCAGGGCAGGCTTGTGGACAATAATTCAGATGGGTGTGGGTTCATTAACTCACATATACATGTTTATGGATAGTCATGTCAAGTTGAATATTGTGGAAAATCTCCAGGTATATGCACCTGTCTCAGAGAGCCATTTTTCCTGAGCAGTCATTTCTACTGATTTAATCTGACACATTTTGACAGGCTATGTTCGTGTAAGTCTATCGTTATAGCATAAATGCTGTGTATGTATCTGGTCTTGATGGGTTTGTTTTGATTCACATGTTCAGTATCTTCAATTGATACATTTATCATGCCAGTCATAAATATGCTGCTATTGTAAAATAACATCAAAAGGATTCATGAAATGTAACATTAAAGTAAAGGTTAAGTATCTAAGCTACATGTATATGTAATACAGAAATAAACAAGAAATCATTACCACAGTCATTTTCCATTTTTGGGGCATTTGTTACGGTGTCGTAACGAAACCCTTTTGGTGCATGGCTTCCAGTTGTACACTGGACGATGATGTCAGTCATGGAAGCACATGCATGCTAATAGTTCCCCTTCCCTTGGACCATCTCATAGCTAGGTTTTTCACAACCCATAACACTGTCCTCCTGATTACGAAACTGCCTAGCTGACTGCTAAGGCCTGATGAAGCCTCACCGTTACAACAATTTACACCTAGAAAGAAGGCTGCATAAGAGACCATAATCACACGTCAGCTATTACATTACTTACTGTTAATAAACATTAATAAACAGAAATCATTACATTTTTAAATTTCTTTTGATATCTTATAGTGCACTGTGTTGAAAGGTAAAAGCATGTATATCATGTTGTCTAATGTGCGTCAGTACATGTGAATATTTCCTTTAGGTTTAAAAGCTGAGTCACAGTTTATGACATGCACATTTTTTTATACTGAAGAAGACAAATGTTACATAGTAGTGACAGCTGGACAAAGATAAAGTATAAGTCTGCATCAGGTGTATAGCTTTTGAAGTTTCAAGCTGTTTTATGGATCCAAGCATTCTGAAGAGCTATTTCAGTATTAAAGTATAAGGATACAAGTATGCAAATGTACTTGTACTGGTGAGTTTCATAGGTGTATTGACAAGTTGTTTTACATGTACATGCCTCTGTACCTGTAATTGTTGAAATGGTTGTACTATGTGTAAACCTGCGGATGCTTGCGAGTTTCCTTCTAGCTCTGCCCAGTTTCTTCCGTCCATAATGCTGGCCATGCTTCATATAAGTGAAATATTCTTGAGTATGGCAGAAAACACCAATTAAACAAACAAATATGTGTAAAGCTGATTAACACAGGCTTACAACATGGGAGAGATCGGGAAAATGGGAGAAAATAGGAGAAAATTGGAAATGAGATGGCCAGATTTCAAATTGTGGCTAAATCTATACTGACTGGCACAGATATGAATTGTTTACGTTGTGTGATTTACTTATAGGTATAGATGTAGTTAGCAGAGTGTTAGGTGTGGCCCACAGTGTGTGTTTTATTGATGTTGTTACATTATGCTGTGTATACATGTACATGTATGTGGAAATAGTTCATGCTTTCTTTTTTAAAGTTCATTGATATAAGGTGTTGCATATTTGCTGACAATCCTTCAGTAGATTGTTCAGGTGTTCGGATAAATTGTTTTTAGTAGATCTATAAAATGGACTTGGAAATGCCTGTCTGAGACATCTTGTTGACCATGTTACAGAAGGTTACATTATCATATATATAAACAGTTAATACATCTGTCATAATTTTGTATTCGTTCTTCCAATGGAAAGACGCTTTTGCGTAGTGTTCATACATGTTAGTAATTTCACCATGGACAATATGTGCGTGCATTCAAGGGTTTGTAAATTGTACTTTTTCAGGTGGTTCAATTTAGAATTCTATAAATAAATCTGTTTCGAAAAAAACATAAAAAACATTGCTTCTTTAAATTATGTGTCCTTCAAAAATGCAAATGATGAAAGTTCATGTTACAGTAATTCGACTTGTATGAAAAGATGTTGTGAGAAACAGTCATGCTACAATTAATTCGTGTTAGTTTCAAGTCTATACATGTAGGTTCAGGCTACACGGCTGCAGTGAACAACTTGTTCACTCATTACATGTGGAGAATATTGCTGGTTGTGAAAAGACTGTACATAAATTAATTGCAACACGCATCTCAGCACAGGCTTTGAAGTCTTGCTCCTGCATCGGCACTTCCGTGAAGCCATCAGGTACATACAGGCTGGCTTATTCCTGACTTTCTACAGAGTAAGTGAACTGTCGTTTTATTTTACTGATGGACAGTATCAAGACAAATTAAGTTTATTACATCGGGTGAAATTCTCTCTATATTGAAATGTTTTATTTTTTGTTACCTTTTTGTTGAATATTTCCGTACAAGTGCTCCTAAAATATTTACTGCATGTTCTTCTCATCAGTGTGGACATTGTGAGTTCAAGTCAAGATCATGCTGGCTTCCTCTGCGGTCATACATGGGAAAGGTCTGGCAGCAACCTGCTGACAGGTATAGGTTCACTGGGCTCGGCTTGGTTTCAAGCTACCATAAAGCTGGTCGCCATCATATAAGTGAAATGTTCTTGTCATAAACGCTAATAAATTTACTGGTTCTCGAAGTGTTCCTACCAGTATTTGAAAACAAACTGTTACCTGTGTTTCTTTCTCATGTAAATAAAAATATGTCATTCTCTGTGTTCGCGTGAGTGAGAGTGTTCATCATTTATTCAGAGGCTTAAAGTTTAAGAATAAAAATTATAGCTTTAATGTACTGCTAACAAGTTTGTATCCTTGAAGAGGGAATGTTTTTATGAAGAAGTTTGTTAAAACTCCGCCCTGCACAAATAAGTAGTGTGAAAAGTGATCTGTGTTGGACTAGAGTGGTGACAAAATATACATGTATATGAGAAAGTAGATGTACTTCAGCCTGTTGCGTTCCCTAGGTTCTTGTATATAGATTTTGAAATCGGCATGGAAACTTTGGTCAACCTGCTCAAGAGGCTTATCTGTCAGAATTTATGTTAAATACAGTATTGCAATGTGGTGAAGGGCAGTGTTGGTCTAATTTTTATTTGACAATATTAAGATCATCCTATTGCATTGATCACTTTCGTAAATGAGTATGTGTGTACTCAAAACTGCATAACTGACAAACAACAAGTGGAACTGAATGTGTTTATTCCAGGAAAACAGGTTTATTAGTCTACAAACCACAGAAGAATATTGTCCTGACCAGAATTTACCAAGCTCAAATGTTATATTTGTCTCAGCACCTTTTTTTTTTACCTGAATTATATGAAAATTTCACCAACTCCTATGTTTTGTGTTAGAGTATGTCAGCATAATTTATGATTGAGTGATTAGTAAAACATGCATGGATATCAGTATGCAGGCAAGGCATTTGTCAGACGGGAATACCTCTTGCCAGGTGACCTGATAAAATACTTCCAAGCGCTGTTATTGAGGATGACCTATTCGTAAATTTGTGTCCACATGGTCTTTAAACATTGTGTCAGGTAATCACATGTCAGTGTACCATGGCTAAGCTTGCCCAGGTCACAGTGTTCCGTGTGATTCAAAGTCTTGTGGCTGTGGATTGATACTGTCTGTTTAGAGGCAAAGGTGACTAGATCTATGTATACAGCTTTCTGGTTTCATGCTGTGAGGGTTGGCTTCTGAAGTTCAGATCGATATCATGTAGATTGTCATTTCACCACAGTGAAGATATTCAGAAAAATCACCTCTCCCTGAAATATCCTTTACTCTTCCATTCTTATGATCAAAGTATAGCATGAAATATTCAGTTAACATACATATGTAAACAAATAAATAAATTCCATAAAAAAATCAGAAGGCTCCAGGGTTGTTACAGAAGAATCCTTTTTGGGTAAATATAGGTACATGTATGTATAGACATAGATGTATGATGAAGTGGAGCAGAGCTGAGGACAAGCTGATCTCCTGACCTGCGGCTCTGCGTCCAGCACAGGGGCGGCAGACTGAGGACAGGTTGATCTGGTGCAGCCCACAGCCAGAGCCAGTGCCATTCACGGTGACCTTGCCCTGGCAATTCGGCTTGCCCTCATAGCAGCAGCTAGGAGGGACAATTGATCGCCGCTGGTTCTGCTGGGTACACCGTAGACAAGCCAAGATCGATTGACCCAGATTTCCAGCCAATAGCAACCAAAGTGGCATGAATTCTTTATCTAGTTTCCTCAGACTCCCTTCCCTTAGTTTGGTGGCCTACTTTTATGGAGACATTCTTCCCAATCGCTTGGCACTTTGCCTTTTTGATCGCTTATGGCCTGTGTGTCGGAATTTATCTGGTACCACTGTGATACTAGTGGTCGAAATTGCTTTCATTGCCATAAGATATCGCCGTGGAACTTGGTATGTGATGTTACAATACTTACGTTGTAGATTTACACTAGAGATATAAGTATTGAATGGTTAAAATCACTGGTTCATACTGGATTGGTTGGTACCCTGTTTTTCTCTACCCTGTTTATAGGCACACTGGACATAACCATTGTTCTCGCCAGTATTAACCTAAGCAAGAGGTTGGACTTAGTTTCATGGCGGTAGAAAATCAGATGAAAATCCACCAGGAAGATCAAATGGCTTGATGGGGATTCTTCCACCAGTCACTGACCCTTGTTGCCAACCCAAGATAGATTATTTACACCTGAAAATAATGTTCGTTACAGGTTGTCATGTTTACTGAAATGTTTCGTGTGTATTTTGTCTTTATATTAACTGTAAGTTCAGTGATTTTTTTGTGTTGGTGTTGACTTGATGATTTTTTACTCTTACAATGACATTCAGGTTTAAGGGTGGATGACACTGCTAGAGTGCTCGGAGTAAACCACTGCCCCTCACCAGGTAACCTGATAAAACCAGATGACCAGAAGCCACATATCAGCCAGAGAAAGCTGGATTCAATCAGACCGACTGAGAAACAATGCTATAGCCAACTCAGTGATCCATAACCCTATCTAGATACACATTGTGTGTCTTATTGCATGGGTGCAAATTTAAATGTACAAGTTTTTTCAGTTTCTGTTGGAAGTGCCTGGCATTAACTGAAATGTGTTCATTGTTACAACATTGAGTTAAGTGGTGCAATCAATTTACACAGATACTTTGAGGGGCTACCGGAATGCTGTTTAACTTACAGGTGACTTTTGTAGGGTGGTAACTAGAGAACAGCCATACATGGGAAGGTCTGTCAGCAACCTGTGGATGGTTGTGGGTATTCCCCGGGCTCTGCCCAGTTTCCTCCCCCTGTAGTGCTGGCCAGTGTCATATAAGTGAATCACCAGTCGAATAAATAACTGGAAAAAAATGAATGTTGTGTATTAGCATCGTGACTGAGCCACTGAGCATGACCAAGTTGGGGTTGGATTTGGGCTAGGTGGCAAATCTGAACTTCTGATGGCTGTACTGACAGCAGGTTTGTTGAAATTAAACAGCCATGCATACCAAAAAGAATATCATGGAATTGTATGCTGAAATTCATTAACACACGACTTAACCACAGTTTATTGGACAGTCTTAAAACCAGATCAATCACATTGCCTTACACCATTGTGATAATGTTTTTCTTTTGATACAGTTTGCTTCAGTTGATTTGGAATGCCTGATAATTTCATCATCAAGGCTTTTCCTGGAACTAAAACAGCTCTAGATACAGCCTGAACTGTACTTATTATGCAGTTGTGGAAACAGCTGATATTAAATGGACATCGATTCATTTGTGTAAATTGAGAATATTTAGTGCGTGTATACATGTGAACAATGGGACATAGATGTGACAAACATGTGGTTCGTGTATTAGTTGATGTAAAATTTAGAACAGGACAAGAAGAATCAAGATGCCTGTGAGGATGCACAAAATCGCAGCATTACATCTGACTTGTTATACAGTCAGAAATTTTAACCATATTATTTACATACACATTTTTGTTGAGGACATTGGTGAGTCATGGTCAAGTGAGGAAGATAATTGTTTTTTTCCATCACCTGGACACTTGAGGTTTTGGTTGAATCCCAGAATCATACAGTGAACTGTTTAGATTCTGAGACCTGGTGCAGATATACAGTCAACGGCACTTGACACGTACATGAGCATTTATTTACGTGATCCTGTTTTTTAATGTGCTTTTTAATGTGACTTCAAACTTGCTCAGCAGGCAAAGATGTTCACTTGTGGAAAAATGTGCCATTTACTTGCCAAATGATGTTGATTTTCTTCAGTTTCTTCACACTGAAAGCTGACCACCATCATAGAAGCTAAAAATGATAAATGAGATAATTAATCACGGTTTAAACTGATAAAATTAGAACTGTTGTACATTTAAAAGTTGCCATTTTGTGTATAACTTCTGGTGAAGCCTACCTGTCAGTACTTTACTTGCCTCGTCATCAATTTTGAGGTTTACAGGATTCTGTGGATCTCACAAACAAAATTAATAAGCATCTACAGCCATACCAAACAAGCATCTTCGAAACCGAAGAAGTATTTTCCAAACCAAACAAATATCTCCTAAACCAAACAAGCATCCCTTAAACCAAACAAGCATATCCCAAACCAAAGAAAGGTCCCCCAAATAAGCACCTGATAAAGTGAATAAAGGTCTGGCAAACAAGCATCTCCTAAACCAAATAAGCATCACCCGAACAAGGCTAAGTGAAGGAAGCAACTTTTGTAGAACAAGCATCGAAGAAAACTGATGTCTCTCTCATTCTTCAACAATGATCAGTGTTACTTGTTTTCTGTATCATGGGTGACGGACAGCTTCTTGACAAGACTGACCACATGGTTAATGTTTTTGTTTTTTTTTTTGCAGTAGAATTTAAATCAATACATTTTGACAAGTTAGAGGTTGAATATGCATCCAAACTATAGTGTTGCTGTATTTTAGCACATAGGCTACTGAGTTTTTTTTCCTTGCTGCACTGAACCAATCAGTCAACAGGATTTTCCTATAATACCCATGGTTTTTGAAAGTTCAGTTTTCTGTAATGCAACTAGCTGATTCTGATACTTTGTTGCTAGAAAAAAAAATGGTATTGCAAAGTATGACTGTACAACTTTACATCCTGAGGAAAAATACAATCTAATAAGTATATTGTTGCAGCCTGTAAATAGATTCTGGTGTAAATAAACACAGTATTAGGAACAATGTTTGATTACTTCTTTTTTTTTTAGGTATATAGTGCACATAGGCTATTGTTTGGAACGTTGTTGTAATAATCCTGTCATATATATATATATATACAATGTTCCAATAATAATGTTTGGAGGTAAGAAGTATTAATTGACATCAACAGTACAAATATTCAACAATGTGATACAATTGGTTATTGAGACAGTCCAGTAGGAGTAAAGCTACAGGAATAAAACTTTTAGTGTCCTTAAAATAATCCCGTGTATACTTCTGTGGTCTTCGAGTGGTGTTTTCCTCTTTACTCTAGCATGCTTCTGCGTATATAGTCAATTATAATACATCTATTAATATAAATGATGCGTGTATTTAACACTAGCACTGATTTCTCTGTTATAAGTGCCATGAAGTAAGCCAGGAGGCTATCGGCAGTGTAAAATTTGATATCAGTATTTGTGAGTATATGTTGCAATCACATCAAGTTATATATCTAGGTCTGCATATCACAGATCACAAAGCAAAGTTTATTATTGTCACGTCGAAGGGAGCGGTCCAAGGCTAACTATATTGAATGCTGTAATACATTAACTACGGTAACTCCATCCACTGTTAAAAAATAAATAGGACTAACATTAGTGTTAATCTAATATAATAGAATCTAATATATATATATATATAATAATCCTATACTTTTATTTGGCATAATTCAGGCCTAATGTTATGCAGTAAGCAACCAAAGAACCAAAAACTGTGGAAAGAACCAAACTATAACTCATGCCCCATCAAATATGGAACCCTTATTAAAATTAAAATGGCAGGGACAACAAAACATTTGAATTTAATTACATAGTGAGTTGATTTTACGCAAATTAATGATAGTGTCATATATAATTAAAGACATTTCATTTGCATCCTCTCACAACAACATCTGCTCAAGTTGGCAATGTTTGATTACTGAACTCATTTACCCAGTCCTGTTGATTACCTCCCCTGTTGTAGTTGGTTTGGGAGGTGTTTATTTGGTTTACAAGATGCTTACAGTATTTGATGTGGCTGTAGATGCTTATTCGCTTTGGGAGATGCTGAAAAATCACTGTTTTCTATAGTTTGCATGTGCATGATTCCGCTGCTTGATTACGTCCACATTGTTTTTATCTGCAGTTGTATTCTTGAGTCAGTGCATGGTGCACTCAGTTTTTATCAAAGATAACCAATCAGAATGTATTGTAATGCTCACATTGGCAGTTTTTCTTTTGTGAAAACATTCAATGCCACAAAAAAATGGATTTAAATATCTCCAGCAGAGAGCTTCTTACTAGACGGTTGGATTCTTCGGCTTTTCCTCACGTAGCCCACACGTTATTCTGTGGATTTCTGCAAAGTTTTACAAAGAAAATATGGAAATGTACAGACAAAAATATTAAAATTGTATGAAGGAAATCTTATGGAACAAAGCTAACGCCAGGGTTCAGAAGCTTTTGTGATGAATAGCACTGTTTAACCTCCATAAGCAAGAGAGTCCTCATAACAAACTTTTCAGCAGTTTTAATCAAATTTTTGTGCAGTGATAATATTCCTTATGTGATAATCAATCAGGCAGATACGACGACAACACGTTGAGTATAAACGTAGTCTTGCTGGAGTGACATCATGTGCATTTGAAAGAATGAGGTGACATTTGTGGCTGTACATCAGGAAAGTATGACGCAAAGGGTTCTTGATTAATATCACACCGTCAAACAACAGTGGTGTTAATACAGTGCACATTTTTTAAAATTGAGTAAAGCAATTCAGACTGTATTGAGCCTGATCATTTTATTACCCTGTTCTTAAGACACACAGGTCTTGATACTCATGAGTAGCTCTTTAAGGGTGTTAAAGACCATTTGTCTTCCACACGTGAGAAAGTTCATATGTACGGTACATGTAACTTGTTGAAGGTTGATGGTTTACTCTAGGCACTCGTGTTCCCATATAAAAACAGACACATATAATTACTTAAGTTAGATTGAATCCAAATTCTGCTCAGTGCCAAGACTTGAAACTTACTAGTGGCGGATCCAGCATTTCCTCAAGTGGGTTGAGCTACAAAGCATTAGATACAGGTACTCGCGATCAGGCCTGTAAATTGACCATCGTAATTTTGTGCTAGCTGCACAAAAAAAACAAAACATAGCTGTTCACTTGATATGGACCAAAGAATGTTATTGTTAAATATATTTTTATTTTTATATAATTTCCTAATACGTGATGAAAATAATTACCTGTAATACTCTTGGTAATATATTACTCCACATCTGGTAGAGTAATGCAGCTAACAACAACATGCTGAACAAATTCTTTTAACATCCTTTTGAGACAAATTGTACATCCTTGCAGATTGAATCGAAAGTGACTAACTAGTAGTTCTTATAAGTTAAATATTTTCTCTCAGTTCTTCCAATGTCCCAACTGCAATCCTGTTCTCTTGTGGCTTGTGAAAATATTGATCATTTCGGGCTGTATGCTCATGCGTTGAAACCATGTTTATTTTGTCCCCTCTGGAAAAGGAAGGGCATATAGCGCAGTCAGTTTTATCTGTTGGTCCTTTGGTCCCAAATGCTTATATCTGGAAATTTGGAGAATCATGAACGTCACAGGTTGTAGTGAGCATGGGAATCCTCAGATCAAGTATGAAAAATAGCCCAATCCATGGATATGTTTTGCATAGTTAATGAGTTTCATGGTTGTCATTGGTTTCTGCTCTAAATAGTGGTCGTTTTTTATGAAGTTTTGTGTGCAGCCTTCTTTTGTGGAACCTCAGATTACTGATACTGTTGAAAATGAGGTGGATCGATACATAAAATCAGCATATTTAATGATTGCCTTGATTCCGATTGATTGACTGATTTTATTTGCTCATATCTTAACTATTTTGAGGAAAAGCATGAAACTTACAAGCTACTTTGTTTATGTGAGACCTCAGATCAGATGTGAAAACCAGCTCTTTGTTTGCAGGCTTCAGTGGTTTAAGTTTTGCTTATTTGATAAGTTCTGTGATTCTCATTCAGTGTGGATTTCTGTGTCATATCTAAATAGTGTTCTCAGATTAAGTTTGTAAACCAGCCAGATCTGTGCATCAGTTTTGCATATTTAATGATTTGTTGTATTCTTATTGGTCATTGGTTCCTGTACAATAGGTGCTTCAAATATTGTCTGATTTTGATAACATTTTGTGTTCAGGTTCAGTTTGTGCCGCCTCAGATCACGTTTGAAAACCAGCCAGATCTTTCCTTAAGTTTTTCATATTTTACAATTCCCCTGATTCTGTACAAGTATAACTCTTCCTAATATTGTCTGACTTTGATAAAATGTTGTGCCCCATTTTACATGTACTTTGTGGTAGCTGTTAGACCTTGTTACTCATAATCTGTGATCAAATCTCAGTTTGTGTTGCTCTAATCTGCCATATATCCGTTATGGATATAAATTGTGGTGCACATATAGTCATGTGCACAAGAATGTTTGTGTGTATTGTACTCTGTACGATACTATAACCAGCATTGACCTTACTTCACCCACAAGGATGTTTTGTGTGCATGGTACTCTGTACCATAACCAGCATTGACCTTACTTCACCCACAAGGATGTTTGTGTGCAAGGTACTCTTTACGATACTATAACCAGCATTGACCTTACTTCACCCACAAGGATGTTTGTGTGCATGGTACTCTGTACCATAACCAGCATTGACCTTACTTCACCCACATTGTGAATGAATGGCTATACTGACCAGGTTGACGATTACCAGCATGATCAGGATGTGAGGTTTTGAACCAATCTAAGAGAAGTTGGCACTTTTAAGGCATCTGTTGTTAAGAGGGGTTTCCCATTTTATTGATCATTATTTCATTCAGGATGCCTATAAACTGGGCTATCTTCAATGTTGGTAAGGGTGTAAATTACAGTAATGCAAAGTCATCCACCTCAGCAAAACTGATATAGACTTCTCACAAGATTATATACACATCCTTTGCTGTGTACATAATTCACTTGCTTTGCTTTTTCTAAATCTCTGCATTGTGCTGTTGTGTCTAAAACATACTGGCGGTATATCAGTTATGTCCCGTTGTTTTATACAGAATTTCTAGACATGTAGGTGATTCCTTTCATTCCTGTTTCATAAAATGTAAGTTTTTCGTGTATGTGAGGTCAACCACAGTCACATTATCATGTTCAAAAATTAAAGTAAGGCAAGCGTGTGTGCTGGGTACAAATTATAGGCTGTTCAGACTTGTGTGGTCTAGATGTTCTTTGGATCACGGCCTTCATTGTATGGATTTAATATAACCCTTACAAATAAATCATCACCAGGTGTTTTCTTTGTTAAATTTCAGTACAAATGCAAAAGCCCTGCAGTTCACCTTTAAAGGCCTAACATACATTTAGCTTGCATCACTGCAGGGTCATCAGATGACCAACAGCCTGGCCTGAAGAATAGGTTTGATTATATAATTATCAGTGTGGTGAATTACATGTGTACAATTCTATCAAAATTTAATTGAACCAGCATTGACTAAAGTCCTAAATTGTGGGGTTTTTTTTTTAATTTAATTTCATTTTCCAGTTTTACCAGAACAGGAAATAATGTTTGTTGTTGAATGATAATCATTTGCCGTGAATTTGCTGTGAATATTTATAGGGTATAAAGGACTCAGTTGAATTAAAACCATCAAGTGACACGCCAAACACTAAAAAGCTTTCAGGACAGTAAAAAAGAAAGGTATATTTTAAAATCTGTTAAATTTCTGTAATTGGTTTTTGTGAGATGTCTAAGAAGGAAGACATGCATGTAACTTGATATACAGTGTGAAAGCTGCACGCAGCGAACTCCAACTCTGGCTTCTGATTATTTGACCTGGAAGGTTGCTTCAGTGTGATACACTCATTATATAGGTTACTGACCCAAATTCCAGGAAGTCTAAATCTGCAAGTGAAAAAGGAAAGATCAGAATGTAATTTTCACACCTTAATACAGTATATATGTGGTATTAATGTTAAGGTTATTTACACTCCCGGTCATTTATATTTGTGATGTTTTTGATCTTCAAGCCTCATAGCAAATATCTTTTTATCAGCCAGCACAAGATAATGGTCTGAACTTAGACCCCAGGAAAACAGTAATCCCCAAAGAGGGATTTCTGTCTTTTCTCGTTAGTTAATGAAGTTTCCTGTTTGCTTCATCTGCATATACCATTGGTGACCTGAGATATTACAGAATCAATGTCGTTTGTAAGTAAAAAAAAAGAAAAAAAAAATCTACTAAGGGTGAATTTAAGATCATCACTCCGGCGAGCAGATAACCTGTAAATGGATAATTTCTTTCTTATGAAACATATTATATATTTATTATCCAGCATTGCCAAACATTATCAGTGCAAGTAAGCTCGGCCCTGAATTGACTAAAAATAGTTTTTATTAACTATAAATTATAAATTATTATTTATTTACTGTATTTTATGTATTTTTGGAATGTCTTTATTTATATCTTTTATGAAAATACCAATCAAATAAATAAGGAAACCATAAATGGAAGCAATCAACAGACCATGTTCATATGGCCACCATGGGAAGGTCTGTCAGCAACCTGTGGATGGTCATGGGTTTACCACAGGCTCTGTCCGGTTTCCACCCACCATAATGCTGGCCGTTGTCGTATAAGTGAAATATTCTTAAGTACGGCGTAAAACACCAATCAAATAAATAAATACCACATGACGTCATGGTTTACATGTTCAGTGTAGATAACTGGCCTACACCAACAATATCACACCCATGTACTTACTGAGTTTGCTCATCAAATGGAAATCTGTACATATGTAGAAAAATTTATCATGTACTTGTTGAAGGCTTATGGTTTACTCTGGTATCAGTCCTCAAACTGTCAGCTGTTGTTTATGGGAAATAATCATGAGTATGATGATAAAAACTCACTAAATAAATTACGTGTAAGTGATGAAAATAAACAAAATAATGCTGAAAGCACAGCAACTCTTCTTCAGACAAGATGTAAATGTCAGAAGAAGCTTGACTAGTATTGGGAGGTTTTAATGTTGATAGTCGTTGACACGTTGATAGTGTCTTCACTTGAGATGTTTGTGAGAGGTTTCTGGGTCATTACGCTACGCTAGCGCGCTAACCAACCGAACAATGGAGGTCCGCTATGTATATTTGGGATACTTTAACTGTTATAAAAGCAGTTTTACAGTAGTGGTCTGTCATGCTTGGAACAGTTTAGAAATGTCTGATCAAGACAAGAGCATCACTTTCTGCATTTAAGTCACGTTATTTGAAAAAATTATTTCAACCAGTAAATTTATATAAGCTGATATGTGTAGAGATGTATTATTGACTATTTCCATGTTATTAAAAATGGAATTGTATATGCTGTCAGTACTTGTCTAATCTTCATGTATTGTTATAGACGGCCTCTGGGGAGAGCAAATTGTTCAGTTTGACAGAGTTACTCTCTTCATATCTCTTTAAAGGTTTCGTTCGTTCATTCATACATGTTATGGCAAATTTCAGATGGTAATTTTTTTTTTTACCATCGTGTTGTGTTGACAGTTAGTAGCAGTTAGATTTCGCCAATATTAGTGTATGTGGCCTTGCCCCTTCTCACTGCTTATTTGTGACAAAAAAGCTGAAGTGTGTGCGAAAATTACTGTTGCAGTTGTCTACATATTTATGGTGAATCCTAGAGTTGTTTGCTGAAAGCTTCTATGAGGACCTGCATGTGCGTGTATATATGTAAGCATGTGGCTGTATTGAAGTGAGATTGTTCATTGGGAACTAGCCAAAAGTTTTAAGAATCAGGAAAAAATAAACTGGAGGGAAGAAAGTCGACTGTGGACACTGCATGTAAATATTAGTACATTGCGTGTAAATAAGTTCAACTTGATGTTTTTGTTT
Organism: Liolophura sinensis; assembly: GCF_032854445.1. Taxonomy (NCBI): domain Eukaryota; kingdom Metazoa; phylum Mollusca; class Polyplacophora; order Chitonida; family Chitonidae; genus Liolophura; species Liolophura sinensis. Next base: position 89,109,022 of record NC_088295.1, on the reverse strand, counting down.
AGTTTTTGAAGTTGGATAAGATTGCCCATTGAAACAAATCTGAAGACAGTTAATGTGTTCTCAAGAAAAGCAGCACAGATAACACTGACCTGGTTTGTTTTGTATGTTTGATCAAGGACAGGATGAGCTGATGAGATTGTGATGGACTCAGCTTACATATGCATGTAGATGGTTTAGATTGTTGATTCCATTAGTCCACCAGGACCACTGCCAAAGTAATGTCGTTTCCAGGGCTGATGGTACAGTAATGGAGATTGGAGTTGCAAATGGTAGCCTTTTCCCCAAGGTAGCCAGGAACTGACTGAGTATCTACCCCTGTCTTATTGGTACACCTTGACCTGCTGTAACAGGATTTAATAGATCCAAGTGACCACCACCAATATCTCACGTCTACATGGCTTATCCGTACTAACACCTTTTCACTGGAGCCTGTTGGCTACAGAATGTGCCTCAACAAGGACAACCAGGCCTGCAACAGTACATAATGAAAAATCTCAAAAGCCAGTTGCTATGGCAACTCTGGGACTGGCATTCATGATGGTGATCATTCTACAATAGAGAGAAGTGTGTTTGTTTGGTGTGGACTTATGGCCTGCCTGATCTACTGGTACAACTAAGTATTCTCCACAGGCACCTGTGGACAAGGCTGGTAGACCCCTGGGCTGGGTTTTTGGTCACAGTTGGTGTTGAGAATGAGGGTACCTGTGTGATACATAGGAAGATTCCCTACCCTTGTTGTCTGGCCTTCCCATCTCTGGTTTCGTAATGTCACGGCCTGTTACAGGACGGCCTGACACAGCCCCTGCCTGGTTACACTGACACGCTGGCCTGTTTCAGCTATACTCTGTTTCACATAGAAAAGCAACTTTTAGGAAATAATTTGCTTCAACCTGTGAGGATTTATAATGGTGGGTCCAGGTTATGGGTAAAGGACTTGGCTACAGGAGTGCAGTTTAAACACCTCTGCCAACCAGGCTTTGCAAATGGCAGGAATAAAACTGATGTAGAACCAAAACATGCCCCAAGAGAATCCAAGTGAAAGTAAACACTGATGAATATTTCATTAACACATGTACATGTAACATGTACATGTTCCATCAAAATGTCATACATTTATGCACATGCAGGCGAATATATTTTGTCTTTTGTTACCTCTACTCATCAGATGATGAAAATTCAGTTGTTTCTAATTCACTACCTTTATTGAAGATGATTGTTTTATTTACCAGAGCTACACATGCATAATTTCATCACAGGTGTCTTCTATATGTTTATAAAATATCTTACTTGCCTGTATGTTTTTCTGTTATTTCAGTATCAAGGTTGTTTTGTGAAAGTGAATCCTTCAAGATGGACTTAATTCTGGATGTTAATAGCCAGGTGTATCCTGTAGATTTAGGTAGGTGACTGTTGTCATGACAACTCTGTTACAGATCTCTTGGAAATAGACATAAAACATATGTGTTGTCCTCAAGGTAGTGGGATAAAGCGAGACTATATAGGGCATGAAAATCCACTGATATTACGGAATGATAATATCTGACCTAAAGTCTTATACTTCAGTATTGATTTTTTTCATTTGTGTGAAGTTACTTTTCATTGATCCACATTTGTTTGTACGTGTACATGTAGGTTTCTTATTCCTCATATATATATATATATATATATATATATACATATGTATTAATCTACTACATCAGCACTCATGGTTTGAGTTGTTCTGTGCTTGTTGGCTTAGTGCCCCATATGTGTCAATGTCCAGGACGCACTGAGGAGAAGCTTTCTGCCACCAACTGCTCAGCCAATGCCCAGGTATAATGTACAAACAAGATCCAATTATTAATGCGATGTGATTAGAGTGGGTGTGCATATGGCTGTGCTGTTAGCTAATGGTGCTGTGTTGGCCACTGTCAGCAACACTCACTGTCTCTCCCTCTGTGTACCAGGCTTTTACGTACTTGTGTGTTTACCGTCCTGCAGGTGATAAGTTCCGAATGGTGGTTGCCACGACATTGCGGGAGGATGGTTACCCTGACGACACAGAGTACACGGGCCCCGACAAGGAGCCGTCGAGGGCAGACAGTTTCGAGTATGTCATGTATGGAAAGATATACAGAATAGAAGGGGATGAAACAGGGCCAGATTCTCAACGACTGTAAGTTCGTTATCTGACAATTACATGTTTATTGTTGTTCTTTCACAGGTACACTATATACACATACCATAGTAACAAGTGCTCATATGTACACTCTGTTTACGTGGATATATTACCATTTCTACAGTTTAATGTGTTACATATGGAGCTTATAGCTGGACTTGGACATTTTGGGGATGAGGTGGTGTCTTTTTCAGGTGTTTATTATATTTAGTATAAGCTGTGACTTTGAAATTTGTTTGCACTCAAAACGATTTTCTTACGTGCATTTTAATGATTATTACTCAAGATTCATCTTCTTTTTTTATGAACTTAGTGGTCGTTGCGTCAGAAGTCATGGTGTTTTTGCCGACTAGCATACTGGTTCTACAGAACTCTGTCATACACTGTACTGTAAGACCAAACATACAATTTACTGTTCATGCCAATTTGTCTAACAATCATAAATTTCTCTCTGCATCTTGAAGAACTTTAGGTTACCAATTAGGTGTACATTGGTGATGATTTTTTCCCCTCAACGATCTACCTTTTGGTAACGAAAATATTGAAACCAGTTTTAGTTGTACATTACATAAATAGAAGAGCTAGTATACCATGCTCTCATTGTACTTACTCCACTGTGCACTGATTGGTGTGTACAGTGAAAACAGCTCATCCCGAGTTTTTATTTCTAAACACTTGCACCGTGTTGCATTCTGGTAAAAAAATTTTACGAAAAAATGGCAAGGCATTGGAAGAAGTGTCACAATAAAATTCAGTGCTGCAAGGCAAGGCAGAATTAAATAGCTAATAGTTTGCAGTTTTTGATCATAGGTTTACAGCCGAGAAATATTTCAGACTTGTCAATTGTCAAACAATCCTTCAGAAACTGTGGAAGTAATGCACTGTAATTTTAGATGGAACTGAATTATTTGTATGTATCTAATATTCCTCTCAAGTCTTGGTCTTAGATGTTGTATATGTCTTGTACAGATAGCTAGAGCAGTAGCCTTTTTCATATAGATACATACATGTATTGAGTTGATAATAATTTAGATTGAAATCCGCCCTGGAGCATCGGTCTCCATATGGACTGTATGTGGGAGTGCGTACACATAAATCGTAAATGTTTGTTAACTTTAATCAAATTTATATGAATTTATGAAGGTGTTTTGTCTCTTGATGTGTTATAGGTATGTATTGCCATCTACAATTTGTGTATGGGCTTTCTAGAACACATACAGACTGTCTGTGTAGTGCCATTATGGAAGCACCTTCAGTTTTCTGAGCATATTCTCATGTGCCTGTAGTGCTTGGTGAAGTGTGAAAAGCTTCATCAGGGCAATGCCCAGATTTTTACTTAACATTGTTACTTTCGTGATATTGATGTAAATGTACAGTACAGTTCTTAAGTGGAGAGGTTTGTAGGTTACCTGTAGTAGTATGCCGTATATCTATCTGTCTGATGTAAACAGCTCGCTTGCGGCTTTGGGGGATTTTGTTGTTTTGTGTACACTTCCATCTGGCAATATCAGATCAGCTGCAGCTTTAATTGAGAGGTTTTGCTGTTTTGTGTGTACACCTTCACCTGGTGATATGGGATCACCTTCAGCCTTGAGAGGTTTTGCTGTTTTGTGTACACCTCCACCTGTTGATGTCAGGTCACCTTCAGCTTTGAGGGATTTTGGTGTTTTGTGTGTACACTTACACCTGGTGTTACATGTATCTACAGTATGGAGGGATTGTCAGATTTTCTGCATACACATCATGATACCATGTGATATCTGCAAGATCACCCCACATCCTTGAGAGATTTTCTTATTCTGGGAACACTTCCTCTTGGTGGTCTCAGGTAACCTAGAGCCCTGAGGTATCTTCCTATTTCTATGTGGCTGCATACTTCTTTTGACCAATGATATCGGCATGATTCAGGTCATTTTGTGTACTTGTTCACTTCCACAGGCTGCTGTTAATCAGTTCACCTGTACCCAAAAGAACATGTGTGTGTACATGTACTCTGCTACATGATTTAAACAGCTTCCATGTATGCATGTATGTACCTGGAGACAAAATGGGGTCACGGGATTGCAGCCTTTATATTTTAACAGTTGATTACCCTTCAATGGTATTACAGGTTTCTGCTTTATTTTTAACCACTTTGGTGGCTTAATGGTTAAAGCGTCCACTTCAATGTCAGAAAACCTGAGATCAAACCCAGATTTGGGGATTCCAAGGATTATAAAAATGGTACTTGTTGTTGCCATGCTTGGCGCTCAGCACTAAAATGTTATAGCAAGGAAACATGACTGATTGCCCTGGTGTCGGTATAATGTGGTTGAGTGAGGTGTCATGTCTGGTGTTTTTGACATGATACTTCAGTGGTGGCAGCACTTTGGTGGCATGGACTTGCCCAGTCATAAGAAGACACAGCATATATACATGATACACCTAATGACTTCTCATCACCATATGACTAAAATTGTTATTTACGATGTGAAAGCATACAAGGATACATGTACATTCATGCATACATCTGTTTTGTTCAGTCTTGTGGTAAGATCTCACTTAAATCCAAGTTATGTGGGGATTTTAAATGGGTGTTGATAGCAAACCTGAACCCAAGCATAGGTGGCCATTTTACAGTGCATATCCTCTAACACATTGCTTTGTTCTCATGGTGACATGGTGTGTTAATACAGTTCTGTTGTCATTTTTTAGATGTAATTAACATACCTGATCAAATTCTTGAGGTAGCTGTGCTAAATATTAGTCAAATAAATAATTAACTTACAAGATCAACTCAGTTTAATGGCCTGGTGACTCTCTTAAGGTGAATGCTGCCGAGTTCAACATGCACAAAAACCTTTTGTTTAGATGTTTGGGAAAAGGAAGTAGGGCACTAAACAAATTAGCTATTGAATTAACTATTCTGTAGTTGTTTAGATTTAGAGGTTGGATTTTGTGATTGTGCTCTTATTTGAAAAGTAAAGGCTGTTAGGTCTAGCATTTTCACACTTTATGTATGATTTTTTGGGTGGGAGTACAGGGAGGAGGAGGAGGAGGAGAGAAATACTTGAAATTTTTCAGAAGACCTCTGCCCTTTTCACAAAGTCTGTCAGGCCCCAGATCTACTTTTTCAAAACAACACTGGCATACTAGGCTGTCCTTAAAAATTTCTTTGTTGGAGTCAAACAGCCTGGAGATAACAAACCCCCAATGATTAAATTTCTATTATATGCACATTCATCATCTACTTGTGTGTTTGTTTATCTACTTACTTGATTGGTGTGTTATGCCACACTCAAGAATATTGTGATTGCGGTTCCCCATCCATTACATGTACGGTGCTCGCACACGGTTCTTTATATAACCAAAAAACATTGATGTGATTACCTTTTTAACTTATACAGACCTCCATCACCAGCATGAACAAGTATGTTAACTCCCTATATACATTCAATAAATATTATGTTCATCTACATGCACACATTTATCACCTGTTACATACAAGTTTATCATCTTTTACTTCCCTATATACATAGACAAACATCATTGCTTTCATTTTATACAGCTCTGCCTGATTTCCTCCCACTATAGTGCTGGTTGCCGTCGTATAAGTGAAATATTCTTGAGTACGGTGTAAAACACCAATCAAATATATAAATCAAATATTTCATTTACACATATGTTCATTTGTTCTGCAGCCAAAATACTAAAATAGTACATGGGATGGATTTAAGAGGTTTGCCAGATGAGCAAAGACAGAAACAGGAAGTTAAAAATGCGAAAGCTCACTACTCACCATTAACTGAAAAAAAATTTCAGTCTTGCAAATTTATGTTAAAATTAATTTATTTTTTCTTTAATCTATTTTATAGAACTGTCGTGTGAGGGACTGTATCGCATGACTTTATTTTACTTCAGAAAATTTTTTTTTCACTCAACATGTTCCACTTCATGTCTTCTCTGGGATTGCATGCAGTTTCTGCATGGTATATCGCATGCATGTATGTGTTCATGTTTCAGGAGTAATGTTGAATATTCAGAGTTTGTGTCTGTCTCGTGAGATGCTACATATATACACTGGGACGGCATACACGCTATGTGTCATGTGTATACAGGCTGGACTCATGAGTGTACATCAGCTGCCAGCATCACACTCTCACGCCAACACAAAGTTGCCGTTACACGACCTGCCGTCAGAAATTTGTTTTTGTTTTGCATTCTGTGTGGGTGATGAAATTAAGTGGATTTGATGGGATTTCACACCTGAAGTGCCTCGGGATTTATCCTGGTGGTTGATGGAGCAGGTAGGTTTTTGGTCATCTTTGCTGGTGTAGGTAAACAGTTGGGAGCATGGAGAGACTGTGGGATAGAGTGAGTCAGATCTCTATAATATGTTCTCTGTATCATGCGGTGCCTCTGGCATCTATAGCTTCAGGTGATACCTTTTCAAATGGCCTAGATAGGCATGTATGCTTTTAATTCTTACAGTATCACTTCACGGAACTACTTTAGAGCTGTACTTCTTTTACAGGTAAGTTCTCCAAATTGGAACTGTGAAAGCCTATAGCTTGTCTAGGGAAGATCTGCTGTCGTCTTCATTGTATTTGTGCATATATGTATCTCTCCACATGTATTTGTACATGTACATGCATGTATCTCACCACATGTATCTGTACATGTGTTTATCTCTCCACATGTATTTGTACATGTGTCTATCTTTCCACATGTATTTGTACATATATGAATCTCTCCACATGTACTTGTACATGTGTGTATCTCTCCACCTGTATTTGTACATGTATTTATCTCTGCAAATGTATGGAAATGTATCACAGTCTAACAGTTGATGAGATAAATTGTAAAGTTTTGCTTATTTTTTGTACATTAATTAACCAGACTTTATTGTATTACCTTGCAAATGATGTGCGGACATGTGCTTATAAGGACTTCCTTTTGAAAAGGATTTCATTATGCCATTATTTCTGAAGAAAGACTTTGATTACTTGCCTGTTGTATAGGTAATGTTATCTATTTTTCTTGTGAAGTTACGTCCTTCCATGTTTCACATACGAATGTGAGGATAAATATATTTTTACCAGATCTACTGACTTCATGAACTGAACTGTGAGAATTGAATATATTTTACCTGGTTGCTATAGCTAGAAACCCTTGATATGTGCACTGGAAGTTATGCTGTTGACTGGCTGTCAATGTTTGGTTGATATGTGAGTGTTTGTTTGGTGAGAGTGATTAATGTCATGTCAACAGAGATCCTACCCCCCCCCTACACCCCCCCCATGTCAACAGAGATCCTACACCCCCCCTACACCCCCCCATGTCAACAGAGATCCTACACCCCCCCTACACCCCCCCCCCCCCCCCACACACACACACACAATTACCCCTGCACCCTAGAAATGGGCTCAGGTTTACTGTATGCCCTCACCTTATGTGTGGATCTGCTGGATTATGCCTAACAACTTAACTTGGACACAAACAGTTTAGAGGTGAACCTGGGATGAGAAGGCTATGGTTGTTGTGGAAATGATGCTATGTGACACAAGTTGATAGGTAGAGTTCATTAGTGTGATCCTTGGCACTGAAAAAGACGGATAAAAATAATTGAAACTCAATTTTTCTTTTCTTTTCTCTCTCTCTCTCTCTCTCTCTCTCTCTCTCTCTCTCTCTCTCTCTCTCTCTCTTTTTCCATTTGTTTTTTTCTTCCTACCCTCTGTTCTCTTTTTTTTTGAACCACCATGAGTAGAATATCTTGTGCAGTACCGTGCAGCCTCCTGACATGCATGGTGTAACTGAAGTCACTGCACCGTGTCTGCATGCATAATGTGTATGTTGTCTGACTAAGTATCCAGGTTGCTGAACCAAGATTTTTTCTCTTAAATTTTCATTTTGTAAATGTATTTATCTAAAAATATGAGTAAACTAATTGCTTAGGAACTAATGGAGTATTTCATGCATTTTTATTCTTCAGTGTCCTGGATGCAGAGGAATTTATGCAAATTTAAGTATGTGTACATGACTTAGACATGTGTTTAAAAATAATTTTACATGCACAGTTTAGTTTGCAAACATAGTTGACAAGGAAATGAAATTCTACTGTAGCTGTTTGTTCCTTATCATTTTATACCTGTATGTACAGTTTTCTCAAATATCGACGTGTATACTCGTACAATACAGCTCAGCTTAAAGACGAAATCAAGCAGAGGAATAATGCGATAATATCGCGTTACAAATGCAAGAATTATCACGCTACACAGCAAGGTATGAGTCCATGGCTGGGGTTCTGAGGAGCGGATATATGCGCTTCTAATTCAGTAAATGCTTCTCCACCTATATAATGAAAATGTATTAATGGATGAAGTTTCAAATGAAGGCAATTTTTCATTGCACATGCTATATTTGTAGATATCAGATTTTATACCTAAAATCGAAGAAATCAAATTTTACCATTCCCATGCATTAACACCATATATTTCGGTGAATTTAATTTACTTTGTCTTGAACAACATCAAATAAAGGAGAAAAAGTCTACATTTTGTGCCAGTTTCACACAGGAGCTTTTATGCGCTACAGACTATATTTTCGCACATATGTTAATGTTGTGTATTCGTGTCTGAAGTGTCGGGTGATACGACCGACTCCACATCTCCGTGAAGAAAAACTCGTGAATAAAAAAAGCTAGCAGAAAAATATCGCGTTACCAGTGGAGAAATATCGCATTAGTGATTGCACTGATTTGGGTTTTAAGCTGAATTGTACTGTAGCTCGCATGTTTTATAATTTTACCACAGTTACATGCAGGTAACGATATAGGGATATTTGTTTATTTTTTTTTTTATTGATAATTTCTACCCTAATATGCGGTAGAAAGTAATTTCAAACCCCATACTAAGAGATAAAAAAGGGATACATGTATTTGCTTTTTTAGTTTTTCTTCTGTTTTTTTTTTTCCCATTAATAATTTCCTTCCAAATGTGCGATAAAAAGTCATTTCAATTTCCATCTTAAGATGTAAAAACAAACAGGATGGGGAGTGGAGGTTGTGGAATGTAAGGATTCAGCTGGTGAAGAACTGTGACCAAACAATGGGGGCACATAAAACATGTGGAGAGGGGAGAATTAGCACGTTTGTGTAAGCAGAAACAGGATGAAGTAAACAGCCATGGCCCCTCCTCCCACTCTCTCCCCTTACCCCAACAAACGGCAGCCTCTGCCTGGCAAATGGTCGGCAACTCCAGAGGTGATGTCTGCGATGCCCCGGCCTGTTAGCGGCTAGTGTCACCATGGGAAGTATGTCACATGACCATATTCCACGAGCTAAAGATGTGTCAGAAATTTACATGTCCTGTCACTAGAAACGCCTCTCTATTTTAATAAAGACAAAGGTGTGAGGGCTGAACAGTCCAGCTAATGGTGCCTCAGCAGGATGACACCTTATCAGCATCCCAGGTGTGGTAACAGTTCTGGTCAGTTAAAACTCTGGTGGATATATCTGTGTTTATAACAGAAACTGGGGAGCACTGATGTACAGGTTGTCAGGATATGTATTTTGTACTTGTCAGAGGCGAATTGTCTGAGGCTATTTTTATATTGGAGTGGAAGTTGTCAGACTGTAGTTGAGTACTACATGTAGGTAGCAGAGGCTGGGTTTTGTATCTATGTACTGGTGTACAAGTTGTCACAGGCTGTACTGGTGCACAGGTTGTCACAGGCTGTATTGGTGTACAGGTTGTCACAAGCTGCACTGGTGCACAGGTTGTCACAGGCTGTATTGGTGCACAGGTTGTCACAGGCTGTACTGGTGTACAGGTTGCCACAAGCTGCACTGGTGTACAGGTTGTCACAGGCTGTACTGGTGCACAGGTTGTCACAGGCTGTACTGGTGTACAGGTTGTCACAAGCTGCACTGGTGTACAGGTTGTCACAGGCTGTACTGGTGCACAGGTTGTCACAGGCTGTACTGGTGTACAGGTTGTCACAAGCTGCACTGGTGTACAGGTTGTCACAGGCTGCACTGGTGCACAGGTTGTCACAGGCTGTACTGGTGCACAGGTTGCCACAGGCTGTACTGGTGCACAGGTTGTCACAGGCTGTACTGGTGTACAGGTTGTCACAAGCTGCACTGGTGTACAGGTTGTCACAGGCTGCACTGGTGCATAGGTTGCCACAGGCTGTACTGGTGCACAGGTTGCCACAGGCTGTACTGGTGCACAGGTTGTGACAGACTACTGGTGCACAGGTTGTGACAGACTGTACTGGTGCACAGGTTGTCACAGGCTACTGGTGTACAGGTTGTCACAGGCTGTAGTGGTGCACAGTTTGTGACAGACTGTACTGGTGCGCAGGTTGTCACAGGTTGTACTGGTGCACAGATTATCAGAGGCTGTACTGGTGGACAGGTTGTCACAGGCTGTTGTGGTGTACATGTTGTCAGGCTGTACTGGTGTACAGGCTGTACTGGTGAAGAAGTTGTCAGAGGCTGTACAGGTTGTCAGGCTTTTGTACAGGATGTCAGAGGCTGTACTGGTATACAGGTTGTCAGGTTGTGCTGGTGTACGAGTTACCAGACGCTGTACTGGTGTACAAGTTATCAGACGCTGTACAATTTGTTTGAAGACTGCTGCTGTACAGGTTGTTTGAAGACTGCTGCTGTACAGGTTGTTTGAAGACTGCTGTTGTACAGGTTGTTTGAAGACTGCTGCTGTACAGGTTGTTTGAAGACTGCTGTTGTACAGGTTGTTTAAAGACTGCTGCTGTACAGGTTGTTTGAAGACTGCTGCTGTACAGGTTGTTTGAAGACTGCTGCTGTACAGGTTGTTGAAGGTTCTACTGCTCTCACAGGAGAGTATGTCAGAGAGAGAGAGAGAGAGAGAACAGCCTGTGCTTCTGCTCTTACTGACCGCATTTCTAACTAACTTCCTCATAACTTTTCTGTAAGATGAAACCCTACTCTGGGAATCATCGGGATGTACTCAGTGGCCAGGGGGAAAACTGGCATTATTTCTCTCCTCCTCCTCTGTGTATATCGTGTTTCATTTGCAGTGTACAAACTGACAACCAGAACAATCCGAGCTTGCATATTTGTGGCATTAAACGCTAGCCTTTTATGTAGTACTTGTGCTTAAATTTAAAGTTATCGTATTAGTAAGTTTAAGAATTGCTTAATTTCTCTTTTTATTTCCTTAGTTGGTCTTACAGAATATGTTAGAAAGACATTTTTAAAAACTTTATTTAGTTATATTTTTTTTCTGTGAAGTTAGATTTTCTCCATTGTTTATAACATTTACATGTTCAAGCATATGCATGTACATATTGTGGTGAATAGACACAGTACATTGCGCAGTAGCATTAATTCTGGATCGACAGGTAATTTATTCTTTCTAACTCTGCGTACACATAATATGCATCTTGATTATAGTAAATATTGTGATGAGAATGTGTAACAGACATTTCTGAACTTGTACATGTAATCAGTAAAATATGTTGATGAAATTATGCTCCAGATAATATGGATGTGAGGAATGGGTACCTTTACTGAAGTGCTCTCATCAACACTAATTAATTATATTATTCTGGTGCTCAGCGACTGCAATAGGTTTGTTTTAAGTAGATACGTTTTGCTATCCTGTTGACCAATTAATTTGGATGTTGAATGAAATTATGGTCTAAAACTATGTACAAATGTGCAGATGGGAGTTCCATGCTGCAGAGCAGTGTGTGGATCATGTATTGGAATGGGCTTGTATTGATTTTTTTCAACAGTGAATGTATTTATGCCATAGTTGTTTAACAAAAAATACACTGCTTTGAAGAGCTTATTCTCAGCTGGTATTGAGAGGCAAGTTGTAAATCAAGTATGGGTTCAACTCCTATTGTTATGCATACAGATATAAAAATTAAAGGTATATGGACATATACATTTATATGGTTACTGAGGGCCATGCATTAATGTAATATCCCTTATGTATACCATCTGTTGTCTTGTTTAGTTGTTTCTGGTAATATTACTCCTATAAAAGTATACTCGCCAAGTACATTGAATGAGCAATAGGATCGTTGTTGGTATTTCACCTATTTATACATGTATTTGTCATTAGTTAATAACTGGCGGCATGCGAAGCCTCAGGATAGTGCTGGAGGGGTATAAGCCCAAGGGTGGATGTGACTGAACCTGCATGGCTGCACCGGGAATTGTTCCTGTGCATGACAGGACTTGTACACATTATTGTGTGCTTAAGAACACCTCTCCAGTCCCCTGTGTACAGCTAGCCACCTGTAGCCCTAACAGGCACCAGGTTAGCCCGTAGACTAGCCTTTCCATATGGTGGGTGAATTAGAGTCATGGCTTCTGCAGCTGGGTTTTGTCATTAGTATCCAGCTTTATACATAGATGATTAGATATATCTGACTAGTCCAGGGGACTGTTACCTGTGAGTATGTAGTGCTGTCCTTACCTATGGGTCAACCTTTTACTTATCTGTACTGACCTGTGCTGAAGAAAACTGAGCAGGTCATTCCAGTCACTAGTATTCATATTCAGGATTGACGAAGCGTGCCCACATCTTACATCTATCTGTACTGTAGTAGTGAATATATTTACCTTGTGTACATGACCCATGTTATTTAAATGTAAAGGATAACCTTTCACAAGTGTGCAGGAACAACAGATGAAAGGAAGAAGTTCCTCTTTTTGTTACATATGCATATATGTTTAGGTACATGTAGCATTTGTTGGATTTTCTGTTGGTTCACAGGGCCCTGTTTTTTGAAAGTGTATTAGCTAATACTGGTAGTAATTCACATTTTATGCTTAATTGTTTACCCAAGTTCAGCAGCCAGTGTAGTTCTCAAGTCATAGTATAACAGTGGCAGGTTTAGTTCATATATAATATACTGTTACACAATGTTCGTTAGGCTAAGTACAAAACTGAAGACTTTACTTAAACTTAAATCTGATATTAAGTCTTATACCAGTTTTGAACAACCAGACCGAGTACTCTCTGTTGCAGCCATCATCAATTATCTTCTTGGTTCGGAGAGCAGATAAAGATTTCCATGGTAGGAGCGGATACCATTGCTGGTTCCCAGTGTACTTGACATGTGAACACAGCTGGTGGTATCTCTTCCTGCCCTGTGAACAAACACCACCCTCGTCATCCAACTGTATGAACACACAGCGCCCTCTCCTTCCTGCCCCACGAACAGACAGCACCATCTAGTTCCATCCGTATGAACAAATACCACCCTCTCCTTCCATTCCCATGAAAAAACACCACCCTCTCCTTCCATTCCCATAAACATACAGCACCCTCTTTTTCCCTGTCCTATGAACGGACCACTCTCTGGCAATCCCTGTCCTATAAAAAGAAAAACACCTTCTCATTCCAGCTTTATGAACAGACAACACTCTCTCCTGTGACCAGACAGCACCCTCCTTTCTCAGCCTTAAGGACAGAGAGCACCCTCCTTCCAATCCTGTGAACAGACAGCACCCTCCCTTCCCTATGAACAGACAACACCCTCCCTTCTCTGTCCTATGAACAGACAACACCCTCTCCTCCCCTGTCCTATGATCAGACAACACCCTCCCTTCCCCATGAAGAGACAACACCCTCCCTTCTCTGTCCTATGAACAGACAACACCCTCCCTCCCCTTCCTATGATCAGACAACACCTTCCCTTCCCCATGAACAGACAACACCCTCCCTTCTCTGTCCTATGAACAGATAACACCCACTCCTTCCCTTGTCCTATGATCAGACAGCACCCACTCCTTCCCTTGTCCTATGATCAGACAGCACCCTCTCCTTTTCTGTCCTATGCACTGGTCAGATCAGTGATTCACACACCTTATGTACTGGTCAATGATTCATACACACCTGATCATTGGTCAGTGAATCACTCATTTTGGATTGTATTGGTTGGTAATATACATACATTGTCATATACTGGACAGTGATTCAAGCACCTTGCCATGTACTGGTCAGTGATTCACACACCTTGTCAGGTACTGGCTAGTGGTTCACACACACTTTATCATGCATTGGTCAGTAATTCACTCATTTGGATTGTATTGGTCCCTAATATTCACACCTTGGTATGTACTGGACAGTGATTCACCCACCTTGTCAGATACTGGTTAGGGATTCACACACACCGTGTCATGCACTGGTCAGTGATTCACCCACCTTGTCAGGTACTGGTTAGGGATTCATACACACCTTGTCATGTACGGGTCAGTGATTCACCCACCTTGTCAGGTACTGGTTAGGGATTCATACACACCTTGTCATGTACTAGTCAGTGATTCACACACCTTGTCATGCACTGGTCAGTGATTCACCCACCTTGTCAGGTACTGGTTAGGGATTCATACACACCTTGTCATGTACGGGTCAGTGATTCACCCACCTTGTCAGGTACTGGTTAGGGATTCACACACACCTTGTCATGCACTGGTCAGTGATTCACCCACCTTGTCAGGTACTGGTTAGGGATTCACACACATTGTCAGGTACTGGTCAGTGATTCACACACCTTGTCATGTAATGGCCAGTGTTTCAGAACACCATGTCATGTACTGGTAAGTGATTCAAATACCTATGTACTGGCCAGTGATTCACACACCTTGTCATGTATTGGTCACTGATTCACTCACCATATGTACTGGTCAGCGATTCACTCATCTTGTCATGTTTTGGTCAGTGATTCACAAACTATGTCCTGTTCTGGTCACTGATTCACACACCTTGGCATGTACTGGTCACTGATTCACACACGTTATCTACTGGTCGGTGATTCACTCAACTGGTCATGTATTGGTCAGTGGTTCACACACCTTGTCCTGTACTGGTCAGTGATTCACACACCTTGCCATGTACTGGTACGTGATTCACAAACCATGTCATGTACTGATCAGTGATTCACAACAACTTGTCATATTCTGGTCAGTGTTTCACACAACTTGCCATGTATTGGCCAGTGATTCACGTGTCTATCCATGTACTCATCTGAGATTCACACAACTTATCCTCTTTTGGTGGTCAGTGATTCACACAGCTTCTAATGGTCAGTGACCTACACGCCTTGTCAATGTTAGTGCAGTCATTCACTACACTTTGTCTACTGGTCACATATAGATAAAACCATGTACAGAAATCATATTTATTGTAGATTTCTGTGGAAATTTATTTGTTCATGTGTGGAGTGGTAAATAAGAATAAATACAAATAGGATGAGGGTGTGAATTAATTTATTCATGTTTGTGTGTCTTATAGACTGATGGGCAAGTTGTGTCATTTACAATAGTTTCTCTTTGTGAGCCTTCAGCTCATGAGACCAGGAAGTGTCGCTGCCAACAATAATTCTCATAAATGTACACCATTGGTCCATTTAATATGTCTAATTGCCATGTAGTGGTATGTTTACGTACATTATACATATATAATTTAAGATTTATTTTGTCTTATTGACACAAAAGTATAGACGGTTTAGGATTAGTAGGCTTAAAGCTAAATGTATGAGATATAGGTGGCAAAAAGTCTTAACTGTTCACATGACAGAGAACTGTCTGGTCTGGTCTCTACGGCAGGAGGCATCCTATGGAACCCCAACATACATGTTCCTGCATGTTCAAGTGAATGATAGAAACTGGTGCAATGTACAGCATGTGACCTGTCACATGACAGTCATGTGACATGTGACATGGGGGGAAAGTGATGTCATGCATGTCTTTCCCTGAATAGCTAGACCTACAACACAACAGCTTTCATTTTGCAACAGTGAGATGTCAGGAGGTGTTGACTGCGGGTGAAGGTTGGTGTAATACAGAGGGGAGCGTGGACATAGGCTGACACAGGCAGGGAGGTGTAGTTTGTATGTGCCATTGACATTGCTAGTTGTTATCAGTGTTCTTCTATTGATCACTGTGTTATTTGAGAGAAATATTGACTATAATAAGTAAACATTGTTTTATTTTGTAATTGCTAAGCGATATTAGTTAAAGCTCTGGTCTACACTTTGGATTCATTTTCGTACAGGAATAATTCACCATGATAGTAATTTGTTACATTGAATGGGTATGTATGACGTTTCTGCAGTAACTGTTTTTAGCTATCCGCCCTGGTTACACCCAACATTCAGTGGTAAACATGACTTAGCATTTTTATTTACTTTTGTTTTATGATGAACATTACCAGAAAACTTTAAGTACTTGTAAGTGGATATGTTCCCAAGAAATGTCAGGAAAGTGAATTTTTGGTATCAGTAGTATGTGGTGGAGGTATGCGAAACCTGTGAAAACCTGCCCAGAAAGCCGCTTTGTGAGCTGACCTACCTAGGTACATGCCATCCATTTTCCCTTGATATATGGAACCCGCGTTATTCTTGTTGACTTAGTTATATGCACTAGGCTGTAGTATGTGACATTGGTGTTAACCTAGTATTCATATAAACCCATTTTGAGGGAAAATCGTGATGTACCAGTGCACAGTTCGTAGGTTTTATTCAGTATTCACCCCACATATCTCTGCTGCTACAATATTTCAACACTTTGCTCGTTTCATAGACTCCTCCCACACCAATCACATTGTTACATGTACTATGTGTATAGGACTGCGTGGGTTCACTCAGTGCACCTGACTGTCTTAGCAGCAAATAGTGACACTTGTCCATATCATTCCAGCCAAATAATCTGGCAACACACCAACTGATAGCGTGTTTCACCAGCACACCACCTACTTGTATTCATATACCACACCACTCAGTTTGTGTAGATGTACCACAACAGTTATTTGTATAGAAATTCAACTTGTGAAGCTCACACCTTACCACACCAACTACTTATGCAGAGTAACCACCACCCACCCATGCAGTTACCACACCACTCACTTACCACACCACTCACTTTTGTAGTCTTACCACACCACTCACCCATGCAGTTATCACAGAACCCACCCATGCAGAGTACCACCAAGCACCCACACAGAGCTACCACACCACTCACTTTTGTAGTATTACCACACCACTCCCCTGTGCAATTATCATAGCACCCACCCATGCTGAGTTACCTCACCACCCACCTGTGCAGAGTTACCATACCATCCACAGGAAGTGTCATCACACCACCCACCCATGCTGAGTTACCACACCACCCACCCATGTAGTTACCATATAACCCACTCCTGTCATTACCACACAACCCACCCACCCATGCAGAATTACCTCACCATCCACCCATTCAGTTACCATACCACCCACCCATGCAGTTACCACACCACCCACCCATGCAGAGTTATCACACCACTCACCCATGCAGTTACAACACCATCCACCCATACAGAGTACCACCAAGCACCCACACAGAGCTACCACACCACTCACTTTTGTAGTATTACCACACCACTCCCCTGTGCAATTATCATAGCACCCACCCATGCTGAGTTACCTCACCACCCACCTGTGCAGAGTTACCATACCATCCACAGGAAGTGTCATCACACCACCCACCCATGCTGAGTTACCACACCACCCACCCATGTAGTTACCATATAACCCACTCCTGCCATTACCACACAACCCACCCACCCATGCAGAATTACCTCACCATCCACCCATTCAGTTACCACACCACCCACCCATGCAGAGTTATCACGCCACTCAACCATGCAGAGTTACAACACCATCCACCCATACAGAGTTACATGATACACCCGTGCAGGTACCTCACCAAGGACCCATGCAGTTACCACACCACTCACTTGTGAAAACTTACCACAAAACCCATCCATGCAGAGTTACCACACCACCCATTTCTGTTATGGTATCTGTAAAGATACCATACCACCTACCTGTGCAGAGTTACCACACCACATGCAACCCATATTTAGTTTTACCACACCACCCACCTGTGAAGACTTTCCACGAAACTCTTAAATGCAGAGTTAGCACACCACCCATTTCTGTAAAGATACCATACCGCTCACCTGTGCAGAGCTACCACACCACCCACTACCACACATACAGTTACCATCCCACCCACAACCAGTGTTACCACACCTCCCACCTGTGAAGATTTACCACACCACCCATCCATGCAGAGTTATCGCACCACCCACTTGTGCAGACTTACCACACCACCCATCCATGCAGGCTTATTACACCACCCATCCATTCAGACTTATTACACCACACACCCATGCAGTTACCACACGAACCACTTGTGCAGTCATGACAGACCACCACCCACCCATTCAACTGTGCAGACTTACCACACCACCCACATGTGCATCCATCATATCATCGACTAGTACAGACAAGTACTGCCAATTGTGCAGAGTTGCCACATCATCCACTTATGTGCTTGGATACAATCATATGTACATGTATGTATTTTCACTACACTACAAAACATAACAATGCAGCCATGAAAAGAACTGAAAACCTACAGCACTCATAGAAGTCACTTACATGTCATATTGCCGACTCAAAGAAAAAGGGTTTGTAAGGCACTTTGACAACATTGCTAAATAACCGATCAATTAAATTCAAATAATCTGTGGACAAACTAACTAAATCCAAGTAGGCTGGTTTTGGCCCAGTAGTTTAAATGCTAGGGCACACATCATAGTGTGTGTTAGCTCAATTAAAGCCGCAGACAGGGAATTCCCCAACAGTTTCTAACTGCCTATGGGGACTTTGATGATAATAAGTGGTTCACTTGATCATTTTATGATCCACTTTAAGGTGGCCTTACATGATTCTACGTGAAATTAGCTTGGGATGACTTAGCTAAGATGTACATGTATTATATTTTATTCTTTTTCTATTCTGTTCTTTTATTTATTTATTTATTTATTTTATTAGATTGTTATTTAATGTCATACTAAAGAATTTTTCACGGACACAATGATGGTTAATTTCGTGCCATGATAGTTAGTAGACCAGATATTGGTCTAGGGCACTCTGAGAGACTATGCAAACGACCACATGAGAGTTGACATTCGCTTACTGTGACCAAAGTTCCATGAACAATGTGTGTGGAAAAATCTACAACTTTCCTCTCCAAGATGCATTGTTCTTGATATTAAATGTCATGTAATATCTAGATGTAAGTGAGCTTATTATAAAGTGCGCTAATGTTGCGTGTTTCATTTGTAAAGGAGTTCCTGTAATAAGAATTTAAAAAACCACTGGTGTCACGTGTGCCTACACCTATGTGTGAGTCAGTGATCCGAGGACAATGGTATGGCAGGAAATGTTTGTACACGGCCTGAAGTTTATTCCACCAGACATTGGATAATGCACCAGGAAATATGCCTACACTGTATATACCACATTATCCACCATTGCATGTGTAGGTATAAAGCTATGCAGCCTAATCCTGATCCCAAATGAACTATGTACAGGTGAGCTGTATTTAGGTGAGCTGAACTGATTCACAGGTAGGTTAATGTTGATGTACATCACTTACAGGATTTATCCCAGGAGACATGTGCACTGTTTATCTAACCCAGGTCTTTCATGGAATTGGGTGTTAACATAGATATCAGATGGACTCAAATGACAATTTTTTCTTCACTGGTCAGTTGTGATCACATATCCCATAGTGGACAATCTGTTAATATTGGTAGATGTAGCTCTATACTTTAATATGTACCTGTACATGTAAATTACTAGCATAGGTGTATGTATGTATATATATATATATATATATATATATTATTACCTGTAACATTGTCCTGCTGTTGCCCATGTGACAACTGGTATTATGTTCCAGTCGGTAGGATGTGTTATACATGTACCTGCTTAAAGTAATGTTGGTATGGACTACCATTCATAGATTTTTAACAGCTACCTGTAGGGACATACAGACCTATGTTTTGCTCTGTCAAAAACCAGGTAGTCCTAGCTTACACATTTTACAAGTATATATATAATCAGGGTTAAAAGCATAGGTGAAAATCCACATTCAGCAGTTTGTGCTGTTGATTGTAACTTCACTGAAGAAATTATTTCAGTGCTTTGATAAAAGTTTAGTGCCTATTTCTCAAATGTATAATTATAACTCTTCTGAGGAAAAAATAAGTGCATAGAGGAAATGTATGGCATGATATTCTTTGAATGCTGTTTCTTGAGAATTTCTGAATTTTGCCACATTGCAAAAGGTCTGAGGAAGAAAAGAAAAGTGCTCTATTGACGCATTTGATACAGGTATTTAAAGTGAGCAGGTTATGGACATATTTGTTCAAACATGCGGTGTACCAGATTCACCAGAATCCACTAAAGACGCTCTTTAGTATACAGAGCAGTAAGTAGGTTGCCTTTTGAAATGGTCATAGTGACATGGAAATGGTATAGAGCCGGGTGTAACATGTACGTGTATGTGGATCAGGGCATTGTGCATGTGGTTAATACAAACTATCTCTGTAGATTGGTGGATAATAACCCAGCCTGGGCCCTTCAGTCCTCTGTAGAGCCCGGCCTGTCAGGACTGACCGGGGTTTCAGTATATACCTGTGTGGTGGTTCTTACATGTCTTACAACAGCCCATAGGGTGAACTTATACATGGCCCCATACAAAGGCATTGTTGGACAATTTCTACTTCTTCAGTCTTCCACTGGTCTCATGTTGCCATCCATCATATTGTCAGATATTAAATGGACATGTTGCCACCTAGTCAGAGAGATTGAGTTTGTACATGTTGCCAGGTAGTCAGAGAGATTGAGTTTGTACATGTTGCCATCTAGTCAGACAGCTTGAGTTTGTACATATTTCCACCTAGTAAGAGAGATTGAGTTTGTACATGTTGCCACCCATTCAGACAGATTGAGCTTGTATTTGTACATGTTGCCACCTAGTCAGATTGATTGAGCTTGTACATGTTGCCATCTAGTCAGATTGATTGAGCTTATACATGTTGCCACCTAGTCAGATTGATTGAGCTTATACATGTTGCCACCTAGTCAGATTGATTGAGCTTATACATGTTGCCACCTAGACAAACAGATTGAGCTTATACATGTTGCCACCTAGACAAACAGATTGAGCTTGTACATGTTGCCACCTAGTCAGATTGATTGAGCTTATACATGTTGCCACCTAGTCAGATTGATTGAGCTTATACATGTTGCCACCTAGTCAGATTGATTGAGCTTATACATGTTGCCACCTAGACAAACAGATTGAGCTTGTACATAATCCTCCATAATCTGATTTACTGTATTGTGAACATAAACATACAAAGTTGAATGTAATCATGTTCATGTAATCATGCACATGTAAACATGCACATGTAATCAGATGAAAGGATAAATTATTACATTACTAAACCCAATTTGTTGAGGCAGTTGAAACAAATTTTCTAATCCATGGTGACCTAAAAGTGAGGAGTAAATTGAATTGCCATGGGTGAGAGCCAGAAAATGAGAGAATCTTATGAAAAAGAAAAAGAAACAGAAGTAAAAGTATAATTGCATTTATGGACAGGGCAGAAGAATGAAGGATTATTAATTTGGTGCTTAATAATTTAGATGAAACTATACAAAGATATTTGAGCCTAATGAATGTCTTGTGTGAAATTCTCTTTTTCCTTGTCACTTCACGAGAAGCTGCTGTATTTACAATGAGTTAATTTAACTGATTCCATTTTGAAAGTTGAAACTCATATCCTGGGTAGGTATTTACAGCACTTGTAATGTTGTTGTATTAAAGTAGATCATTTTCTCAGGATGCAAAATTTATACACAAGGGTAATTTGTGAAAAAGGCTGGAAACTAAATACACAAGAATACATGGCTGAGAGAGTATAATTCTATACGATCTGTCGAGTCTGTTGCCTGCAGGTATTCGACAAGTGGCATGAAAGTTTGTTGATTACTGGAGTGTCTGGCAACACACTAAACAGGGAAGCCATGTGTATTGTTCAGCAAGTTTGTCTATTGATTATATGCGTCAAATGCACTAAAGCAATTATTCTACATGTAAGTTAAGCTTACTGTTAGATTTAAACAGATGCTGTGGATTCAGCATTATATAGTGTACCTAATGACCTCCTACATGGATTTCTGTACATTATTAAGGGTTTTGCAGTAGGCAGGTAAGGTAGTGACAAGAATGATTGAGGCTTAGAGGATATATTCCAATATATAGTGTCAGGGCATCACAACTTAAAACATGCACAGGCATTAAAGACTTACATTTCACTCCATTTCCAAGAGAAAATTGTGAGACAGATTTTTTAAAATTATGGCAATAAAGAAAAATTATAGCAATAAAGAAAGCCTTACAAAAGAAAAAATTCATATCATCTTATGCATGGTTAAGCAAGAAAAAGTTTGTGGCCACAAACTGCAGTGCGTATAGCATCAATATTAATTGCTCCCATTTAATTCCTGGTAGAACATGCGGATCATCATGGGTTTCCCGCTGGCTCAGCGTGTTTTCCTCCTACCAAATATAAATAATTTGTGCTGTAGTAAACCAGACCAGTACAGAAAAACAGCATCCCCAAGAAAATCAGTAAACAGCACTCTCCTCCCAAGTAACTGCTTATAACAGATTTAGTTATTTATGTAATGTGATTGGTGTTTTACGCCGTACTCAAGAATATTTCAATTATACAACGACAGCCAGTATGGTGGGAGGAAACCAGGTTTATCACTGATAAAATGATTCATGATGTATAATCATCCCTAGATTTGCTGAAGATGCGTTTATATCTTGCAAAAAGGGATTATAATTTATACAGTAATTCAGATTGGGATGTTCTTATACATTTGTAATCCTTGTTACGAAAATAAAAAGCTTTTGTAATGGAGTAACTTTTGAATAGTTTCATCAGTTGTTGCCAGAATCCCTCTAGTTGGACGGCCTGATATCTTGAGTTGCCAGGAGATAATAAGTTTTTGCCATGAAACCAATTACATGTATGCATGGAATCTGTGGATCATCATTTAAAGCGTTGCCCTATGATTAAAAAGTATTACCCTGATCTCTAAGGCTGTTGCCCCCACAACACATCGGTATTCTGAATTTACTGTTTGTTGCCCTTAAGCCACCGGTTTAAGGAGTTAAGTCAGAAGTCTCTTCCTTGAAGTCGAATTCTACGGTCATGGGTTATTGTATACCCATGGGTGTCTGCCAGACAATATGCCATTCCCCCAGGTTATATACATGTTTGTATACCGTCATGTCCACCTTGCTTGGCTCTGGGCCAAATATTTCTCACCTGGGGTCTGGATCCTGTTGATTGGCAAGCTGCTCTTGTCAGCCCAAATGAAATATAAGTAGGTAATTCTGATATTATAGTGCATGAAAAGCTATTGGTGCATGAAAGTCCAGGAAAACATGCATGAGAATGCATCAAACAGGGTGATACCACTGTCAGAATCTGTCAGGAAAGGGTTTTATATGTGCCAGTACCCTATATTTTCTGTGGAACACTGTTTACAGTGTACATGTAGGTTCTAAGCTATGTGGTATGAATTAGCAATGTCAGTGTTATGTATAGTTGTGCCAGTAAGATTAATGATTTAAAAAACTACTTGAGGGAGAGCCCTATATACCTGAGTGGGCTTTGTTTGACTGTGAATTGACCTAGATGAGAAAATCAATGGAATTTGAAAAGAGGAAGTTAAAGCAGAAATAACTGGCTAAAAGTGTGTTTACCTTGACATGTAGGTTTCATGTTAACAATGTGAGGACTCCAGCTTATGTTGGTTGCTTTGATGTTTCTGTGCATGCAGGTGCATTGCATGTCATGTCTGGCTTACATGTAGCATCATGTGGCATGACCTTGTGTGGAGCTAGCTCAGTGAAGAGTGGGATTGAGTGGGTGAGATACAGTATGACAAGTAGGCAATGTACCAAGGTTAAACTACACAAATACCTGTAGTTACAAAACCTGCTGAGGGTAGGCTTATCAACATACACGATCAAGTCACCACAGAGTTAAGCTGAGATTGCAGGTATTTGTCTCGTGTATCTGTGCAGTGACTAAGCAGCAGGTACATACGTGTAGGTACACACACCTACACTGACAGGTGACATGGTCACCGAGGTCAGCAACATCGTAAATACCATTAGCCATGCTTGACAGTCTTCAGAGAGTAGTATAAAAATTAAAACACTAGTTGATTAAAGAAGTAGTTTGTTCAAATATTTTCTTTAAAAGTAGATTGTCAGTTTTGGCCTTTGTGTATTTATGGTGCACCAGTCATTTCTAAAATACACATGTATGTATGTTGAAGAAAGTTTAAAATGATGAGGTGAAAATGTTCTACAAAAATTTGATGTACATGTATGTGTGTCTGATTGAGGTTTTACATGTTTCTTGTTAAATACTGAATCCAAAAGGCTCCACAGATCTGCGCAAACCTCAAGTTACATTAACATGTAGTCTTACATGAAGGTGTGACGTTGTAAATAGGGTCATCAGGCAAAATATTAAGGTTGCTTTTCACATTTCTTGCCATTTGTATACTAGATCTTTTCATGAAGTGGAAGTTCACAGACGTAATGCAGAGACATGTCTTCAGTGGTTTGTACCAGTTGTGCATTATACACGAAGCTAGCTATCTGTAAATGCATGATCTGGTATAAGACTACTAAGGGGAAATAACTCCTGCTTGTTCTTAGTGCTTTTCAGTTTGACAGCTTAATGGCACTGACTTTGCTTTTTATCCCAAATTCTCTACAAAGGTTTTCAAAAGTATAATGTACTGAAGATTAAATTTAATTTTTTTTTCTCTGATGCTTAGCTTCTTTGACTCATGTATTGCATACAAAAAAAACGCTGCGTGCTTCTGTTTCCTTGCTCCAATCATATCAGAAATGAAAGTGAAAAAGCTGCAACAGTGATCTTATACAAGAGCCTGCTTTAGCATGGACATCCACCTGTAGGAAAGCAGGAGTGTGATATATCAGGTTAAAATCAGGTAACCAGCTATATTCAGAAGGCATATGTGTAATTTAATATACCAAACTTATGAATGAAATAAAACTGTCGGTCTTGTGTAAGTTACAAGTTGCGTATGCATACAAATGTTGTCTTCTGTGGTGAATAAATTGTTTTGTATGTACAGCAATAGCATGTTAAGGAGACAGTCCAGAATTGTCTTAAGAATGTATACCATATATAGACCATTGTAGTCTTAGTGCAGCATAACATTCATCAAATAAATAAATATACGGACCATGACAGTGATCTTGAAATGAACTTGAATATGCCTGATCGGCCTGTAACAGTGCATGGTGTGGAAATACATTCCAGTAAAACTCGCTTTTGTCAAACAGGTATGCTTTGAGAATTATGGTCTTTATAGAAGCCCTTTGTCACGTCAGAATACGTTGGTGTTGTAAGGTTGCATGTATTACCCAATATGATTAAAACATTATGCACTGTGTGTATGAGATGATGGTGCACAAACTGTATTGTCTCTGGTGAATGAGTAGCTCTGGTGCACTCTCTACAAACTGGTTGTTTCTGTCATGAACTCTACAAACTGGTTGTTTCTGTCATGAATGCTACAAACTGGTTGTTTCTGTCATGAACTCTACAAGCTGGTTGTTCCTGTCATGAACTCTATAAGCTGGTTGTTTCTGTCATGAATGCTACAAACCTAGGTTCTGTCATGAACTGTACAAGCTGGTTGTTTCTGTCATGAACTCTAGAAGTTGTTTTTTTTTTTTTTTTTTGTCATGAACTTTACAAACTGGTTCTTTCTGTCATGAACAGTTACCATACTGTTCAATAATGACATTATGATCACAAACCATTTTTTGTGGCCGTGAAAAATATATATTGTGGTAAGATATGTGATCATAATGAATACTATTACGTATTAGATGTACCTGTGCCATTGTTTATGTGTGGCTTACCCAGGGAGTGTCTCTACAATTCCTGGCAGTTATCTTTTGTATATGTCATGTTATATGTGTGATCATCACTGGGCCTGGCATCATTGGCAACTTCAAGTCATCCCAGATGTGTAACTGACCGGAACATCCCCAGAGGCCTCTTCCTTAAAGCAGTCATTGGCTGAGTTGATGGTAATTACCATGGCAACATATGCTTTTAATGTGTGTCCCCATGGTAGTTACAATCAACTTAGCCAAGGATTGCTTTGTGCAAATGGCCCCAGGTCATAAACCCTACTAACAACTTGGTCACCGTCTTTCTCACGCAGCCATTTTGGGTCAAAAGAGTTGAGCGCCTGCTATCCTCCCAACTATATGAGCTGTCTTAATGTCAATCTAGTTTTAATGATAAGCACTATTTTCCTGTCAAAAAGAAAATACTTCAGAAAAACAAATTCCAGTGGTTAGGTATGTAATATATTTGTGTTTATGTGGTGAAATTATTTCAGATGCAATTGCTGTTATGTAGGCAATAAAATTGTGTGAAAACATGAAGGTGGCCAACACACCACAAAGTCCTCATCATCATGTATCACGTCTCATTATTTCAACCTGCAGCTTACATCAGCACAGTTCTCTCCTCCATTGCCAGCCTGCTGCTCAGCTTGTGTTACTAACTCTGGCTTTAACATGCTTCTCCACCTGGTACACTATAGTACTGGTGGTACATGTACCCATGCCTTGTGTGTGACAGTCGATGCTGAGGGTTGTCTGCTGGCAGTGTGGTTAGCTGGTTGTGTCAAGGACACCCGACAACCACTTTCTACACTCCCTCCAGACCTCACCCCATTGCCAGCCCCTGCGCACCACCAGGAGGGAAGTACCCGCTAGATAAGACGGCATCCATGTTTAAACATGTAGCATTATGGTTCATGAAATATTGTTAGACATGTGCATCACGAGTTACAAAGGTTTGCTTTCTGCTGATTTATGAATAAACAGAGTTTCACTTTTTAGAACCACAGTCAGTGCATTGAAAATCCATTTTTTTTCTTCTTCATACAGATATGAATATATTTAAATTTTATCATACCTGAAGGGAACACTTACCTGTGTGTAAGTTGCTAAGGTGGATGGTTTCTTTTCGGTGTTGACCATAGAATCAGAGACTCGGGAGACGGTGACTCACTATAAGCTGTCCTATTTTACTACAGTATGAGCAGTATTCCTTTATTTATTCATGTGATTGTTTTGTTTACACCAATCTAATTCTCTTTCACTTTTACGTCATATATGACTGTCAGTTTTATGAGTTTAGGAAAACTAAGTGTCTGAGGTAAGCCATTAACATTTGCCAGTTCCTAATAAAACTTCCCCTTGGGGAACATACAGATTTGTATGTCGTATTTGTGAGAAGACATGGCCTTCAAGGAATGTTAGGTTGTGCAGACAACCCACTGGAATCCAGTTATTCAACGTCCAAAGCCGAGCAGGGTTTAACCCACACCTCATGGCTAAACTGTTCGGATTTGTGCACCTTACCACAGAACTACATGTATATCCCAGCCACAGCAGCGTGCTTCTATGACATAAATGCAGAATATAAATGTATGATAAGTACCATCACATGCTTTGATGACACTAGAACTAAAAACTAAATGCGCAATTTTTTGTACCTTTTCAGAGCTGCCTATGCTTCCTTCGGAGGACTTCTAATGCGGTTGCAGGGAGATGCCAATAACTTGCATGGATTTGAAGTAGACAGCTTTGTTTATTTATTAATGAAGAAGCTGGCATTTTAATGTGAACGCCATAATAACATTGATGTAGGGTGCAGCCTGATAGGAGTGGGAGGGGGTTGGGGACGGACATAAAGGATAAAGTAAACGGAGGAATCTGATGAGGTTGTTGTTGGTTTTGTTAACGATGTCTGTTCTGTCCATAATACATTTAAGCGATCATTAAGAATATCTTTGTAGGGCCAGAAGTTTTTATTAGGAATTAAGTGGCTTATTTTTTTCGTCTCCATGTTAAGTTCTCTTTCACTAGTTAGAAAAGAAAGAAAAGGAATTCCCTACTCTCCAACTAACCGTATATTTTCTGATAGTTGAGTTATATCCAACTGAGATTTCTGTAAGCATGACCTTACATGTGTTCATGCATTTAATTATAAATATTGCTGTCCTATAAAGAGTTCATACATGTATATACCCTAACTCTTCAACCTTTTTGCAACTTGCAATGTGATTTATGCACTTTTTTAATGTGATGTTAAAGACAAAACTACATTGATTGGGTTGGCGAGCTTCAGGGATTCATAAAAAGTATGACATTATTAGTCTTGAATAAACACCTTGCACATATGCGTTAAGGTTGAAGAATTACAGTATATAGAATTCCAAGTACAGAACATCAGCAGCGTGTAACTTCGCATCCCCATGTGTACACATGGTGTGGTCATATGATACATGTACATGTAGCTGTAGAGTGGAAGTGTACATATAATGTAGCCGTCACCTGTGAAATAGGATGTGCTGACATTTGATCAGGATTCTGCCATATAGGGTGTGAAGTGTGTATCTGTCCACAACATATTAAGGTAAATATTTTTCAGCAAGGTAACTACATAGTAAATGGAGACTTATATATGTATCAGTATGTGAGGCAAATAATATGTTAGTTTGAAGTTGTCAGGTAATCCGTACTATAAAGCTGTCAGGTATTCCGTACTATAAAGTTGTCAGGTAAGTTGTATACTAGTACAGTGTAAGTTAATTGCCCAGTAACTGCATATTTATCATGTACTCCAGGTGTGGTGTAGCACCCTGATGTCTAAATGCATAGAGAACTGCACCGGAGAGGCATATAAATCATGGATTTTATGACTACGCATGTCTAGTGAGTAATATAGCTATGTGTAATTCATTCTTCAAATAAAATAATACATACACTATTTAATAGTCCTCTTTGTTTAAAAATGCTTTGCTTGTTTATAAAATATGGCCATTATCTCCTTTACCAGTGTTGAGCAAACTATGGTGTAGCCATGGGTGTGTTCAAGCCAAGAATCTTCTTATCCTACTTACATTTTGGTTTAAATGGTTTCAGCACTGTGAAAGTATGGAGAGAAAGAAGGTTGCGTGTACTGAAAACAGTAGTCTGACATGCTATAAAATACACCAGATGCATGGTTTTATTGGGTATTAAACTCTAATCATGAAATAAGGTCATGTGTTCAGCTATTCAGGCCATTATAAAGCACTGCCAATGTCATCATTATGTCATCATCATGTCATCATCATCTGCAGTAAATAAAAAATGTGAAATCTTATGGATAACTTTCTGTCTTTTTCATTCAATGTTTCTTTTTCTTTAAAATTGACCTTAGTGTACAAGAATGTGGACGGGCAAGGCTCTGTGAAGTTTGTAACATCAAACAAGCTCCTCTCACTACACCATATAATGTAGTATGGGGTGTGAGATGTCAGCAAGGTTTGCAGTGCTTTTTGTACATAAAGCCATAGTCGCACCTCTTGCTGTAGGTCCCTTCGTCAGTGTGATGTTTGACTGCCTTGTGGGGAGTGGCTCTGGCATAAAGGTGCTTAAATTCCTGCTGCAGGGTCACCCAAGACATGGCGATTAACTGTTTACAGCAGGTACACTGGTTTTCTCTCCCCATAAACTGGGCACCCATCATATAATTACCTACATGTATACTACACTGGCCCCTAATCATGCTGCTTAACCTGTGGATGGACGCGAGTTTGCACCGGGCTCTGCCTGGTTTCCTCCCACCATAATGCTGGCCGCTGTTGTATAAGTCAAAATTTCTTGAGTACAGCGTAAAACACCAATGAAATAAATCAATAAATCATGCTGGTTTTTCTACAGTTTTCAGATAAGGTTTGGGGCACAGGTGGGTGGAAGTTGTTTCCCTTTGCAGTTTCTTAAATATGGTGAAGAACACCAGTAAAATTTAATTAACAAACAGTGTTCACCAGTAATATGGTCAGCACTCCCAGTGGTGTTCACCTGTAATACGGGTAGCACTCCCAGTGGAGTTCAACAGTAATACGGACAGCACCCCCAGTGGTGTTCACCAGTAATATGGACAGCACCCCAAGTGCAGTTCAGCAGTAATATGGACAGCACCCCCCAGTGGTGTTCACCAGTAATACAGACAGCACCCCCAATGGAGTTCACCAGTAATACGGAGAGCACCCCCAGTGGTGTTCACCAGTAATATGGACAGCACCCCCAGTGGTGTTCACCAGTAGACAGCACCCCCAGTGGTGTTCACCAGTAGACAGCATCCCCAGTGGAGTTCACCTGTAATACGGACAGCATCCCCAATGGAGTTCAGCAGTAATATGGACAGCACCCCCCAGTGGTGTTCACCAGTAATACGGACACCATCCCCAATGGAGTTCAACAGTAATACGGACAGCATCCCCAATGGAGTTCAGCAGTAATATGGACAGCACCCCCCAGTGGTGTTCACCAGTAATACGGACACCATCCCCAATGGAGTTCAACAGTAATACGGACAGCGTCCCCAATGGAGTTCAACAGTAATATGGACAGCACCCCCAGTGGTGTTCACCAGTAATATGGACAGCACCCCCAGTGGAGTTCACCAGTAATATGGGCAGCACCCCCCATTGGTGTTCACCAGTAATACGGACAGCATCCCCAATGGAGTTCAACAGTAATACGGACAGCATCCCCAATGGGGTTCAACAGTAATACAGACAGCATCCCCAATGGAGTTCACCAGTAATATGGACAGCACCCCCAGTGGAGTTCACCAGTAATATGGACAGCATCCCCAATGGAGTTCACCAGTAATATGGACAGCATCCCCAATGGAGTTCACCAGTAATATGGACAGCATCCCCAATGGAGTTCACCAGTAATATGGACAGCACCCCCAGTGGAGTTCAACAGTAATACGGACAGCATCCCCAATGGGGTTCAGCAGTAATATGGACAGCATCCCCAGTGGTGTTCACCAGTCACAGGGACAGCACCCCCAGTGGTGTTCACCAGCAATACAGACAGCATCCCCAGTGGTGACCTGTAATACGGACAGCACCCTCAGTGGAGTTTAGCAGTAATATGGACAGCACCCCACCCCCCACCCCACCCCCTCCCGTGGTGTTCACCAGTAATACGGGCAGCATCCCCAATGAAGTTCAACAGTAATACGGACAGCACCCCCAGTGGTGTTCACCAGTAATATGGACAGCACCCCCAGTGGTGTTCATCAGCAATACGGACAGCATCCCCAGTGGAGTTCACCAGTAATGTGGACAGCACCCCCAGTGGAGTTCAGCAGTAATATGGACAGCACCCCCAGTGGTGTTCACCAGTAATATGGACAGCACCCCCAGTGGTGTTCACCAGTAATACGGACAGCATCCCCAGTGGAGTTCACCAGTAATGTGGACAGCACCCCCAGTGGAGTTCAGCAGTAATATGGACAGCACCCCCAGTGGTGTTCACCAGTAATATGGACAGCACCCCCAGTGGTGTTCATCAGCAATACGGACAGCATCCCCAGTGGAGTTCACCAGTAATGTGGACAGCACCCCCAGTGGAGTTCAGCAGTAATATGGACAACACCCCCAGTGGTGTTCATCAGTAATATGGACAGCACCCCCCCCCCCCCCAGTGGTGTTCACCAGTAATACGGACAGCATCCCCAATGAAGTTTAACAGTAATACGGACAGCACCCCCAGTGGTATTCACCAGTGATATGGACAGCACCCCCAGTGGTGTTCACCAGCAATACGGACAGCATCCCCAGTGGAGTTCACCAGTAATATGGACAGCACCCCTAGTGGAGTTCAACAGTAATACGGACAGCACCCCCCAGAGGTGTTCACCAGTTATATGGACAGCAAGCACCCCCAGTGGAGTTTAGGAGTAATATGGACAGCACGCCCCAGTGGTGTTCATGAGTAATATGACAGCACCCCCAGTGGAGTTCACCAGTCACATGGACAGCACCCTCAGTGGAATTCACCAGCAATATGAACAGCACCCCCAATGGTGTTCACCAGCAATATGGACAGCATCCCCAGTGGTGTTCACCTGTAATACAGACAGCACCCCCAGTGGTGTTCACCTGTAATACAGACAGCACTCCCAGTGGAGTTCACCAGTAAAACGGACAGCACGCCCAGTGGAGTTCACCAGTAAGACGGACAGCACCCCCAGTGGTGGTGATCAGTAATACGAGCAACACTCCCAGTGGAGTTCAACAGTAATATGGACAGCACCCCAGTGGAGTTCACCAGTAATATGGACAGCCCCCCCCCCCTCTTCCAGTAGTGTTCACAAGTAGACAGCACCAGTTTTGTTCACCAGTAGTCAGCACCCTCTAGTGGTGTTCACCAGTAGACAACACCAGTGGTGTTCACCAGTAGACAGCAATCCCCAGTGGTGTTCACCAGTTGACAGCACCCCCAGTGGTGTTAAGTAATACGGACAGCAACCTCAGTGGTCTTCACCAGTAGACAGGACCCTCCAGTGGTGTTCACCAGTAGACAGCACCCCCAGTGGTGTTCAGTAATATGGGCAGCAACCTCAGACAGCAGCCTCTAGTGGTGTTCACCTGTAGACAACACCAGTGGTGTTCACCAGTAGACAGCACCCCCCAGTGGTGCTCACCAGTAGACAGCACCCCCACTGGTGTTCACCAATAAACAGCACCCCCAGTGATGTTCAATAGTAATATGGACAGCACCCCCAGTGGTATTCACCAGTGATATGGACAGCACCCCCAGTGGTGTTCACCAGTAGTATGGACAGCACCTCCAGTGGAGTTCACCAGTAATATGGACAGCACCCCCCAGTGGAGTTCACCAGTAAACAACACCTCCAGTAGTGTTCACCAGTAGACAACACCTCCAGTAGTGTTCACCAGTAAACAGCAAAAAATGTGCGAAAAGTATGAAAGTGTTACAGTTAATGAAACATGGACAAGAAATGAAAAGAGAAGACTAAAAATGTTCACACAAAGTTGAAGGTCATTACCGTCAACAAGAAACTGTGTGTAGTGACGTACTGAGTAATTTGCCAAAGGCCCGTGATTTTCCCCAGCCACTGCGGATTCCGCCACTGAAACATAAACAGATTGTCATAGCATAAGTGCAAAATTCTTAAGGCATTGTACAGGAATCAAATAAATAGATCAGAATGTGTGAAGATACAGGTAGAATTGATATTTGGCATTTCAAAAATGCCACAGGAACCTAAGGCCTAATGTCAGTTCAGCATGGTTAGGTTAGGCTGACCTGTCAGCTGCCAATGGCACATTGATTCAGAGAGGAAGATGCTTTGGCACAGTTTATAAATGCCAATAAATTCAAGTGTAGGTCACTTGGATCCAGACAGCACATAAATGCTATTATTCAAAATTAATTCTCTAAAGCAATTGATGGGAAAAAAATAGAAAAGGTCTGCTAAGCTTGTGGGTATCCACCTTGATAACAACCTATCATGGAACGATCACATACGAAATGTTAGTAAAAATGTACAAAAATTCCTGGGCATTTCTCATGAGAAAATGGAAATTGTTAACCATACTCTAATCAGATTTTTATCAAATCCTATATCTTGCCTCACTTTAATTAGTGCTGTACACTATTGGGAGGCAGGTTGGGGAGTACAAATGCCACTTTTGAAAAAATGTTTGCACAGAAAAGATCTGCACAGCTGGTATTACAAGATAACGTCAACCATAACTGAAAGTAGTGCTCTTCTGCAAAGGTTGAAATCGATGCCATTAAGTGCCAGGGTAAACTTCAGAACTGTTTCAGTGATCTACAGAAGACTGAAAACAACCTTTACTCCCGGTTATCTAAAGCAACTAATTTCCAATAAGAAAAGGTACAATATTAATCTACGATATTCAAGACAATTAACACAACTATGTAGAAATATTAACTTTTGACTGATGTCTGTATTTTTCTTGTCACCCAATACTCTATCTTGTGAATCGCATTCCATTTCTTTTCTTTTTTTAGTCTTTTTTTATTATTATTTTTAGCTACATGTACTTACTTTACTACATGTATATACATTTGTTTCCTTGCATTAATTGGTTTGTCATTCGTTAATATTAATATGCATTCTGATGAATTATTATTGTATCCAGGAGGCCTTGGGGAAGAACAATTTCTTTGTGAATTGATCGAGCATTATTGTTAAATAAAGATATTATTGTTATGGCTGTGATGTACCTGGAATGGTGGTAAAAGTGTATCCAGCCATGTGAGTGAAGTGAGACCGCTTACTTTGAAACACCACGTACGTGTATATGTATAAAATACAATTCTGTTCCTAAATGATACTGGAATAACCCCAGGAGAATTTGCCATAAATAATCCTCCACAATAATCCCAACCCTCAATGGACGATTAATCAAATTTCACATTCACCAGAATTTAACTGTCATTTCCAGTGTATAAGAAAAGCTGGAGGACCAAAAATTACATCTGTTTTTGTAAGACTTTCTTTTTCATCCATCTAAAGAGCAGCACAGATTATATAGTGTTTTGTGAACAAGATTTTACCAAATCCATGTAGATGACATAGAGAGGAGATATTTAGGGTAACATCATGTGAGCATTTCACAATTCAGTGGAAGATTGAAATCACGAATTCACATTATCCTCTAAACAGTTGGTGTTCCTGAAGTTCATAACTATGGTAAAAGATAGGATGTGGAAGAAGTTCTCCAGAATGGCCAGTGTTATAACAAAGGATGTCAAATATATCATTATATGATATGTCATTATACCCATGGGTAAAGGTGCTTGATGCTGCTATGAACTTTTCTATGTACTTAGATGTGAAAGCAAATTGGATTTAACCCACCACTTCATAGATGTCCCATTGTTCTAAACAGGCCACATCACACAATACATGGGCCTTGTTGAGAGAAACTTGATTGTAACCACAATGAACATGACTGGTAAAGCCATCAACTACATGTACATCTTTCCTCCACGTTACCTAAATGTAGAACTTAGTTCAGGCTTGAACTTTCCTTTACTACAGCTCTACCTTCATGATATTCCGTCCTACCACAGCATGTGTGACGATGTATGTCAACTACAGCCGATTCTCTCTGCCATCAAATACTGCACCTCTATCAACAAAACCGGAATGATGCTGACCCACTGATAAGAGAGACAACTACAGTGTGTCTGTACTGAATATTTCACACATGGCAAATTTTCGTTTACATACATGTTTTTGACAAGTTTAAAGCAATACCTGAACTCAAGAATTACTCCTGTATATGATGGCAGTCATTGTTGAGTGGAGGAAACCAACCATTGGCAAATTACTGGCAAACTTTCCCGTGAATGTTGCACAGATATTCATGACATATTTGAAGAATGTTAGACTGCGCAAACAGCCACATGAGCAGCATCAACCACTTACTGTCCCCTCGGCTCCACAAACTGTGAGACTGGAGGAATCCACAGATTCTTTATCAACAGAACCCTCACCTTGTGTGACCTTTATCAACAGAAGGCACTCAACCAACACCTTGTGTGACCTTTATCAACAGAAGGCACTCAACCCTCACCTTGTGTGACCTTTATCAACAGAAGGCATTCAACCCGCACCTTGCGTGACCTTTATCAACAGAAGGCACTCAACCCTCACCTTGTGTGACCTTTATCAACAGAAGGCATTCAACCCGCACCTTGCGTGACCTTTATCAACAGAAGGCATTCAACCCGCACCTTGCCTGACCTTTATCAACAGAAGGCATTCAACCCGCACCTTGTGTGACCTTTATCAACAGAAGACATTCCTTTATCAACAGAAGGCATTCAACCCACACCTTGTGTGACCTTTATCAACAGAAGGCACTCAACCAGCACCTTGTGTGACCTTTATCAACAGAAGGCACTCAACCCTCACCTTGTGTGACCTTTATGAACAGAAGGCATTCAACCCGCATCTTGTGTGACCTTTATGAACAGAAGGCACTCAACCAGCACCTTGTGTGACCTTCATCAACAGAAGGCATTCAACCCGCACCTTGTGTGACCTTTATCAACAGAAGACATTCAACCTGCACCTTGTGTGACCTTACGATTGCTTACAACACATACTTGTGCATGTAAGGAAGATGTTTATAATCCAGAACAAACACATATCTCAAGCAAGATAAAAGTGATTACATTCCAAATCTTGAAAAGAAGTCAGATCAGCCTCTCTTCATGATGATCTACCATGGAAGGCACTGATACATTTATTTATCTATTTATTTAATTGGTGCTTTATGCCATACTCAAGAATATTTCAGTTATACCTTGGCAACCTGGAATTGATGCACATTAAATCGACACAAGACAAGATTTCTGTGTTAAGGTATATTTTATATTATAGCCTTCTTAAATTATACAAATTTACATACAATGCATGATCCACACACATTTGGCTTTCACAAATGATAACCTGATACATCTCAGACAAGCCAACAGAATCACCCAGAATGTCACCAGGTAGCCATCACAAACATCAGCCCTGGAATCCATGTATACTTTACCCAGTTTACTATCACTATGAGGGACACTCCCACACAATCTGATATCAATGAAACATTCACACATGCCTTCAAAGTTTGCTGAATTGTGACACTCTTCATACATGTCAAAGTTTGCTGTCTTCCTGAAGCACACTGCTCATACATGTCAAACTTTGCTGTCTTCCTGGAGCACACTGTTCATACATGTCAAACTTTGCTGTCTTCTTGAAGCACACTGCTCATACATCAAAGTTTGCTGTCTCCCTGGAGCACACTGCTCATGCATGTCAAAGTTTGCTGTCTTCCTGGAGCACACTGCTCATACATGTCAAACTTTGCTGCCTCCCTGAGCACACTGCTCATACATCAAAGTTTGCTATCTTCCTGAAGCACACTGCTCATATGTCAAAGTTTGCTGTCTTCCTGAAGCACACTGCTCATACATGTCAAAGTTTGCTGTCTTCCTGGAGCACACTGCTCATACATGTCAAAGTTTGCTGTCTTCCTGGAGCACACTGTTCATACATCAAAGTTTGCTATCTTCCTGAAGCACACTGCTCATATGTCAAAGTTTGCTGTCTTCCTGAAGCACACTGCTCATACATGTCAAAGTTTGCTGTCTTCCTGGAGCACACTGCTCATACATGTCAAAGTTTGCTGTCTCCCTGGAGCACACTGTTCATACATCAAAGTTTGCTATCTTCCTGAAGCACACTGCTCATATGTCAAAGTTTGCTGTCTTCGTGAAGCACACTGCTCAAATGTCAAAGTTTGCTGTCTTCCTGAAGCACACTGCTCATACATGTCAAAGTTTGCTGTCTTCCTGGAGCACACTGCTCATACATGTCAAAGTTTGCTGTCTCCCTGGAGCACACTGTTCATACATCAAAGTTTGCTATCTTCCTGAAGCACACTGCTCATATGTCAAAGTTGCTGTCTTCCTGAAGCACACTGCTCATATGTCAGAGTTTGCTGTCTTCCTGAAGCACACTGCTCATACATGTCA
The DNA here is from genome assembly GCF_032854445.1 of Liolophura sinensis. Classification (NCBI taxonomy): domain Eukaryota; kingdom Metazoa; phylum Mollusca; class Polyplacophora; order Chitonida; family Chitonidae; genus Liolophura; species Liolophura sinensis. Next base: position 89,071,442 of record NC_088295.1, on the reverse strand, counting down.
AAGTTTGCTTTCATAATAAAGCACACAGCTCAAGTATGTACATGATAAAGCTTGCTGTCACGATGAAGCTCACCACTTTGGTATCACCATCAAGCATATCCCTCCTCCACCTGATGCGGTTTGATATCACAGTGAGTTAGTCTTGTTTCTTCTCCCCTGCAGGTATATCTACTGTTAGCATAGGAACAGCTGATGGTTTGACCTCTGGTGTCTGTGGTTCACTGTCCATACTGACAGCAACTGCTTGAGGATTCACAGACTCTGATAATGACGCTGTTACACTGGCTGGAGCTGTTCTTTGTAGGTGTTCTTCTGAGTGATCTCCCTTGGAGGAACCTTCCTGGTTTGAAGGAAAAGAAGCTGTTGTAACATCTCTTTGGACAGATTCTTCTGATTGGCCAGACAGTGCAGGAGACACACCCACCTGTACCTCAGCTGGCTTGTCCTCTGGGTGAGGGGTTTCCTGTGTCCCTGACAAGGCAAATGCTGATAAGTTGTCTGACATCTCCACAGGTTCAGGGTTGGCTGGTACAAGATGTTCTATAGGACCCAGCACAGAATTCTTGTCAATAGAGCCCATGTTGTTCTGTGAGGGAAAACCACAGTATCAGTATTAAAAAAAAGGTGTTGTAATGGCATAGTCAGGGTAAAACAGGACCATTTTATCATACTGCTTCCAGTTTTGAGTCATCAAAAGCACGAATACTTATTTGTAGAACTTCAGGTGGATAACCTGTTCTTTCAACCAAAAGAAATAAATAAAAAAACACCCGATATGATTATTTAGTCGCTTGATTTATTTTTATTGTGCTGTTATTTGGGTTTCAAGATTTGTTTTCCTTTAGACATGGCTGATCAGCCCCTTTCTATTATAAAGAGTGACTTATCACCAGGTCTACAGCATCCCTGTACAATTTTGCTCACCATTTTAGCCAGGTCTGCTTGACTTATACCCAAGATCTGGCAAAGCTGGCTCTGGGGGAATAGCGTGTGCAATGCCTTGATGAGGTAGGGTAGCAACTGCTTAGCGTAGACCTCACAGAACCTCTCAAACTGCTCCCGCTCTACCTTGTCAAAGGCAGACTCCTCAGCCCTATAACAACAGCAGTAAAAACTATACTGATGCTCATCAAAAACTGTATGTGTTTTCGGAAATCTGTACATTATTTTACCAGAAACATTTAGTAATAACTTACCAATTTCCATGGCAAATGAGATAGACTTATACCACACCAAGCACACCAACACATGTCCAGGCTAAGCCAAACACACACCTGTACACTGAACACTGTGAGTAGGAGATACCAGTACAACCATAGCTAGCCATTCATGCCACAGCTCAAAAGACACAACAATAACCGTAACACAATATATGGTTGTATCAAACAAATAAGAACAACATTTGCAATCCCAAATAAATGCATATAAGCCCTAGACAATAATGGGAATTGTCTCAGTATAAGTGTATTATGGCTGACAAATGAATAAATAATTATGGCTTTGTGCTGCATCGGAAATATTTCAGCGAGTTATGACATGTGGTCTGGAATTCTGGAAAACCTTACTCAAAACAATAAATATCCAAACCGAGCTGTTATGTAGAAACTTTATAAAAAGTGGGCCAATTTGGTTGCCCTTTAATAAGAGTTTTGTTTTGAAAAACAAGAAACAAAATGCTACAATTTTTGAATACCACACACTGTAAATCCTCAACCTTTCAACCGGTAAAGCCCTTTTTTCAGTGGAATTTATGCATAGAATCCTGCTGAAAATGATTTGTTTGTGTCCTTTAAGATGCAAGCTTCATAAAATGCATGAATTATTTTTCTAAACTCCACAGTTCTCTCAGAATGCTTCAAAATACAGGTTGTAGAGGCATTTGAAAAGGTTGAAGAATTAGGGTAACTTGTCTTATCCTTCAAATCACCGTCTACACTACAACCAAAGTACCTGTATATTACACACCCTATAGGACAGAATTTCATTAGTAACTATCAAATAAGTTAATCGTAAACATACATTCCATTCTTGATAAGATACCCACCACAACATAAAGGAAACAAATTTACTGAAAGGAACGTCACATTTTTTTCTTGAAGTGAAGCACTATACTGAATGTAAGGTACTACAGAACTTTAAAGAATTAACAACAAGGAAGTGGTAGCCTGATTTGTAAACACACACACATGTATTAGGGGAGAGCAAACAAGGATATGCCAGGACTGAATAGTGAACTGAACATACTGAACTCACCTGTGAAAGGCTAAAATGACCTTATTCACCTGGAGAAGAGAGGACTGTAATGCCATGGCAACGTCAATAGCCAATGAGATGGGAGCACAGAGTCGTAACTCATTGAAGGCAGTTAGGATGTGGTTACAGTAGGCTGCCAGAGGTTGAAAGTCTAACAGGACAGTGGGTGGGTACAGCTGTCCTCCCTGCAAGTATAGGTAAAAATAATACTCGAGATGTACAGGTGCAAACCATGCGAGATGTACAGGTAGAAACAAGGTGTAATATGCCTTTTAGCTCTGGTGAAAACAATGAATTCATTTAATTGATTAGGGTCTAAACACATACTCAAGAAATATCTCACTTAAGACAGGGTGAATACGTGAACTTTTCAGGACACTTTCACACATTATACTTCATCTTATTTCATAAGACGCAAACATAAATGAGATAAAATTTTAATAGTTGAAGGCAATTCTTTATGACAATTGTTTTCACTAGTACACAATACAGAAGCTAAACCCACATGCACAAAGAGTGGCCAGTACTGGAGCTACACATGTATGGTTAACATTACTGGCTATGCTGGTAGCCACACCAAGCTGTAGGACTGCATGGCCTCTTCACACCATAAAAAGATACATGAAACGCTTGTTTGTTTTTGTTGTTTTTTTCATTAATGTGAAGTTTAGAACATTGCCTAAAATACAACATTATAAAAACTTGCTTTCTTCTCCAGGCATAAAAATTTTACAGGACCTTTTCACTGCTCTTCGAATCATAAAACCACAGAATAACATGTTTATTTGTATATTTTATTTAACTGGTGTTTTACGCCGTACTGAAAAGTATTTCACTTCTATGATGGCTGCTAGCATTATGGTGGGAGGAAACAGGAGGGAACCTCACAACTATCTGCAAGTTGCTGACAGACCTTCACAAGTACAGACAGAGAGGAATGCAGAATAACATATAACGAATTTACCTGTGTACTGGAGCTATAGCTGATACCACTGATTGTACTGGTAGCTGACACCAGGCTGAATGACTGCATGGCCTCTTCAAACCTTCAAACAGAATATTTTCAATAATCACTCCATATTTCATAGCACATATTTTCATTCTAAAATAATTTTTAAACACACTTTTCACAGACTAATGTGCAAAATGAGATGGACAAACATAACTCATTAACGTACATCACTGCATTCTTCATTTCAAACTGGCTCAGGAATTTAAAGTATGAGCTGTGAGTGACAAGCCCTTGATCAGTGTGCTGTGAGTGACAAGCCCTTGATCAGTGAGCTGTGAGTGACAAGCCCTTGATCAGTGAGCTTTGAGCAACAAGCCCTTGATCAGTGTGCTGTGAGTGACAAGCCCTTAATTAGTGAGCTGTGAGCGACAAGCCCTTGATCAGTGAGATTTGAATGACAAGCCCTTGATCTTTGTGCTGTGAGCGACAAGCCCTTGATCAGTGAACTGTGAGTGACAAGCCCTTGATCAGTGAGCTGTCAGTGACAAGCCCTTGATCAGTGAGCTGTCAGTGACAAGCCCTTAATCAGTGAGCTGTCAGTGACAAGCCCTTGATCAGTGAGCTGTCAGTGACAAGCCCTTGATCAGTGAGCTGTCAGTGACAAGCCCTTGATCAGTGAGCTGAGGCTTTACGTCAGGAGGTGTTTTAACTACCTGACAGAGACCGATGATTAACACCAGGCCACCCTGTTAATTTCCACCTTCAATAAACTTGATTACCTTCATATATGTGAACAATTCTTATGTGTAAAATCAAATAAATAAATAAAATAGTAATCTTACCTCACATTAGCCTCCACCAGAGCTTGCTGAAAAGACTGCAGGGCTGCCTTCTGAAAGATGGGAGCTAAAAGCCCTCTGAAATCTGCCCCAACCCTGCTGAAAGACAGCCCAAAATACATACACTGTCCAAGGATGGAGTCTAGCCGACCTCCTACACCTTGCTCCAGGTCTGATGTTAGGGTCTGAAGGAACTGAGATACCTGTAACAGCATCAGAGATAGTTATTAGTGGGCACGGTCACACTGTACACCCTACTCCAGGTCTAATGTTAGGGTCTGGAAAAACCGAGACACCTGTAACAGGATCAGAGTTAATTATTAGTGGGCACAGTTACACTGTACACCCTGCTCCAGGTTAGATGTTCCAGTTTGGAGAAACTGAGATACCTGTAACAGCATCAGAGATAGTTATTAGTGGGCACAGTTACACTGTACACCCTACTAAATGCCTCATGTTATGGTCTGGAGGAAATGAGAGGACTGTAAAAGGTCGAGAGATGCAGCTTTAGTGTCTGGGGCCAGGAATCTGAGAAACCTCTTTTATCAAAGCTGTAACCGAAAGTGAGAGAGATGAGTGACTGAAAGTCACATTGGGCCAGTGCTTTAACGCCTATATCCTTTCACCCAACCAAAACCTTCTGTCGGAATTAGGCTACGGTCTAGCATTAGCAGTGCTCTGAGAAACAGCTTCTTGTGGAGTACATGAGAGTAAATGATTGATCACTTATTGTATGTACCTTCTGGATAACCCATCCATGGAAAAGAGCAGCCTCGTTGGGGGCATCACTGGTGGGGGTCAGCAAAGGGTCCTCGTCTGAGAAGATGGCCCGGTACTGGGTGATCACATCAAACAGGTGTACACGACTCAGCTCCACCGTCTTTGTGATGTGTGTGTATGCTACAAATGTACAGGGCATTTAATATGTGATGTGTGTGTACCCTACAAATGTACAGGGCATTTAATATGTGATGTGTGTCTATGCTACAACTGTACAGGGCATTTAATATGTGATGTGTGTGTACCCTACAAATGTACAGGGCATTTAAAATGTGATGTGTGTGTACCCTACAAATGTACAGCGCATTTAATATGTGATGTGTGTCTATGCTACAAATGTACAGGGCATTTAATATGTGATGTGTGTGTAGACTACAACTGTACAGGGCATTTAATATGTGATGTGTGTGTACCCTACAAATGTACAGGGGATTTAATATGTGATGAGTGTGTAAGCTACAAATGTACAGGGCATTTAATATGTGATGTGTGTGTAGACTACAAATGTACAGGGGATTTAATATGTGATGAGTGTGTAAGCTACAAATGTACAGGGCATTTAATATGTGATGTGTGTGTACACTACAAATGTACAGGGGATTTAATATGTGATGTGTGTGTAAGCTACAAATGTAAAGGGGATTTAACATGTGATGTGAACACAATTCTTAACATTACATATGTAAACCCCTTTAAATGGCTTCTTCAAAACTGCTGTTAAACATGTTTAAAACAAAAATGTTACAATTTTGACACGTAACCCTATATAGTCTGATGGCAAATGTCAATGTAAATTGAACTGAAAGTAAAGGTAAATGCAAATTTGCAAGTCTATTTCAGCTCATAAATTTGGTAGAAATATTCTAGTAAAACGTGACAAAATTTAATTCATTACGATGAAATGTCTGATAAGGTCTGGAAAAAATATATTTACTTCACCATATTTCAATTTCATAATCAATAATATTTAACTTACCTGATGGCGGTCAGTTTTTTTGGTAGAGTGAATTGTAATTCCCAGCATAAACCACCAGCATTTGGTGAGTTACTGACAAACTTTCCCTTCATGTGACCTAGATATACTGGTGGAAGACAAGTGGTCTTCAACAAACGTTGGCCTGCAGGAAACGTCCCTAATCCAAGCATCCAAAACAGTAGACAGCAAGAAACGTCCCTAGCCCGAGCATCCAAAATGTTGGACTGCAGGAAACGTCCCTAACCCTAGCACCCAAAACATTAGATTGCAGAAAACGTCCCTAACCTGAGCATCCAATACAACAGACAGCAGGAAACGTCCCTAACCCAAGCATCCAAAACAGTAGACAGCAAGAAACGTCCCTAGCCCGAGCATCCAAAACTTTGGGCTGCAGGAAACGTCCCTAATCCGAGCATCCAATACAACAGACAGCAGGAAACGTCCCTAACCCAAGCATCCAAAACAGTAGACAGCAAGAAATGTCCCTAGCCCGAGCAACCAAAACTTTGGACTGCAGGAAACGTCCCTAATCCAAGCATCCAATACAACAGATTGCAGGAAACGTCCCTAATCCGAGCATCCAATACAACAGGCTGCAGGAAACGTCCCTAACCCAAGCATCCAAAACAGTAGACAGCAAGAAACGTCCCTAGCCCGAGCATCCAAAACAGATTGCAGGAAACGTCCCTAATCCGAGCATCCAATACAACAGACAGCAGGAAACGTCCCTAATCCGAGCATCCAAAACATTAGATTGCAGGAAACGTCCCTAACCCTAGCACCCAAAACATTAGATTGCAGGAAACGTCCCTAATCCGAGCATCCAATACAACAGACTGCAGGAAACGTCCCTAACCCAAGCATCCAAAACAGTAGACAGCAAGAAACGTCCCTAGCCCGTGCATCCAAAACTTTGGACTGCAGGAAACATTCCTAACAAAAGCATCCAAAACATTAGACAGCAGGAAACGTCTCTAACCTGAGCATCCAAAACATTAGACTACAGGAAAGATCCCTAGCCCGAACATCCAAAACTTTAGACTGCTCGAAATGTACCTAACCCGAGCATTCAAAACGCTGGACTGCAGGACACGTCCCTAACACAAGCGTCCAAAACGTCAGATTGCAGGAAACGTCCCTAACCTGAACATCCAAAACATTAGACTGTGCAAAGACCGCATTAGATTTGCCCATCGCACCGCAGGCCCCTAAAACAGTTGGAGTGAGGGAATCCACAAATTGCCTGTCCAAAGCCAGGACTGAACGTGTAACTCATGTCCCAGAGACTAAGAGATGAAAAATCTGACCTATGGTGTGAAAATTTGTTTTCTCCCCTGCATCACACAGTAAGGGACTATCAAGCATTGAAGATATCAAATGTTTATGTGTTGGAAATATTACCATAGTCCTATAACTTTTAACAAAAGTCACCTGAAAAGTTGCATACCATCGTCTTTAGGAATGGCATCCAAAATTCCCTGGAACCACGCATCTCTGGCCTGAAAATTACAACAATTGGTTAGACTTAAATTTGAATGGATACTGAACATGTCTACATCAGGTGTATTTTAATATTGCACGCATTTTACTTCATCAGCAAGAAACAATACTAGGACCATGTGCTGGCTTTCGTGTCCGGCTGTAAGTGGGAAGGTCTGGCAGCAACCTGCGAATGGTCATGGGTTTCCCCTAGGCTCCACTCGGTTTCCTCCCACCATAATGCTGGCCGCTGTCATAGAAGGGAAATATAATAGTACAGCGTAAAACACCAATCAAATGAACAAATCAATCAAATAACCATGTGCCCAACAAATGGGAGTAAAAACTGGGCATAGCCTAGCCTGAAAACCTCAGTCTGCCCTGTCTGATACCTGCCAAACTTTTCCACACACATTGATGTTAAACACCAAACTATGAAGGGATATTTACAAGGTGGACACCACATCCACAGGGTTTAGTTACGGTATCTGCTTTAATAGCTTGACAAACCTGGAGAAACTTAATCCGTAGCTCAGGTTCGGTAAAGACGTCCATACGTCGCAGGTAACCGATCACACGCAGACATGCTGGCAACTGGATGTTGGTGCGGAGCTGCTGGATTAGCTGGTTTAACATAAGCTGGGTGGAGTTCTTCACTTCCTCTACAATACTCTACAACAACATAAGATGTACACCGATATCACATACATAAGCTCTACAGTACTGCTAATATAAGCTGGGTGGAGTTCTTCACTTCCTCTACAATACTCTACGACAACATAAGATGTAAACTGATATCCCACATGTCAGCTCTACAGTACTGATAACATAAGCTGGGTGGAGTTCTTCACTTCCTCTACAACACTCTACAACAACATAAGATGTACACCGATATCACATACATAAGCTCTACAGTACTGCTAATATAAGCTGGGTGGAGTTCTTCACTTCCTCTACAACACTTTACAACAACATAAGATGTACATCGATATCACACACATAAGCTTACAACCACTCCAAGAATACTTCACAGATCTGACGCATTTTCTACCCACCACAATGACAGGAATATTGGCGTATTTTTTCTCCCAGCGCCTGACATGTTGTGCCAGCTCCAGGGCCTCGTCATAGTAGCCATTCCTTACACATGTGTCCATCAGTTGAGGAACCTCCAGAATCTCCAGCAGCTGGGTGTGGCGCTGAAGTGTCAAGGAGTTCATCCGCCGGCTACAACACACATCCAAATTTTTGCGAAAATACAGCTCGCAAAAACCCAGATTTAGCCACCAAGGGAAATAACTCCATACATTTATTGGTAAATTTGTTTACACAAATAAATTATTTAATTGCACAACATTTTTTAATGATCAGAAATTTCACATAAAATTAAAGCTTTTGCTGCTGTAAGTGAACAAAATTTACATATACATTTATATAAACACATATAGAACAATTTCCTGCAAAAATAAACACTGGAGTAAAGTATTTTAATGTGGAGTATAAAATTCAGCTTTCTGAAAATTCATGGGCATCATATATGAAAGTGGAAACACTGCAGATTTCTAATGCTTAACTGCAATTTTCATACAAATTCTTGCTTAAATACGACACAATCAAATTACCTAACACTGATGTCCTGGGCAGCATTCAGGAAGTTGTTACATGCCTCTGCAAACATGGGCAACTTGTCCAACATGCCACCCACATGCTTCTCAATGATCTGAAACTGGAATCCCAAGGACAGATCTTATACCCCTCATAGTTATGGTAATGGATAAACCCTCATTTAAAACCCTGGTCCTCACATCATTTAAACATATCGACAGTGTTTACAGCTTTATAAATTCCATACCAAATGATTGCAGCAAAAGTTGTACATATATATGTATGTAAGATGGTTGTGTTAGAATCAGAAATTACAATCGGGTCAACTCTGATGTAAATCTTACAATCACCCCAAAAAGTGCAAATACTTGTCTTAAGTATACTGTAGTTAGAACATTTCAACTTGATTTGCAAAGATGTGCATTATAATTGTCTCAAAAAGATGTTACGAGCATTTTTTCACGTGTTGTTGTTGTTGTTATTAGTTGAATCATTACAGTGAAGAATTCTTTTCAAAATGTTATTGACCACTACATTGCCCCTTTATACACGCCACCTTTATGTACAAGTCAAATTTGGGCTATGATCGTGACTGGAACTTCAAAAATTTACATCGCCTAACAATTCCTTTGTGCAAGCCGTGCAGTTTTTTGTTTGAACTCAAATATAGGGTCTAAAATCTCCTTGTGCAAGCAGATCCTGGACATTTGCAGACTAGGTAGGTCTTCAGACTCCTCCTTTTAACAGATGTGAAAAATTCCTGTAGATGTAAATGAACTTACATCCTCAAATATTTCCCGGGAACATTCAGCTGTTTGAATAAATGTCTTGTAGTTATGAAATGCTAATTCCTGGGTTTCCTCTAAAATCTGAGCCTTCTCTTCTGCCAGTCGATCAGGTTCTTTGGCTACAAAAGTTACAAAGTATGTGCATTTATTTATTTATTTGATTGGTGTTCTACACCGTGCTCGAGAATGTTTCACTTACACACCAGTGAGTAGCAATATGGTTGGAGGAAACCAGGCTTATCACTGATAAAATGATTTATGACATATAATCACCTCTAGACTTGCTGAAGAAAGGAAAGTGAAGTTTTGGGGCTAGAGTATAATGTCAGACATTTTCCTGTCTCTAGGTTTTTTATTGCTACTATATGTTACATCATTCTAATTTAATAATCAAGCTTATGTATTTCTTTTGATAACTGTGATGTCCTTACAAAACTAAGAGTACTTACAAAGTTTTTCCACCCCAAAAGAACTTAGCTCTGTCAGGTACTGCAGAAAATCTGAGTTGTCTGTCCAGCTCTCTGAAAAAATCATTTTGGACATAAAAATTCAGCACATTTACTGTAAACCAAAAATAACACATACAAATTAAATGTAGTACTGCTGCCTATTTGGGCTGATGATACATGCAGGTAATGCTAGAAGTATCAGATATGACAGTATCTGGCTGCTGAAGCTTACAACAAGGATTTGTTAGTACACTCTGTATAAATATTTATATATAAAAACATAGGACTGGAAATGGGATCTGAGTATTAATGTGAAGAGAAAAATACTTCCTGGTTAAAAAGTAGTCACTAGGCAGCAACATCAAGTGATGAAATGTTGTGTGCCCAAATGTGGCCATTTCATGTTATGCCTCAGTAGCTGTTTCAAATGTGGTATTTTACAATAAAGCAGCACACAATGGGAATCCACTGAACTTCTGGTTTCTAATGCCCTGCTTTAGTCAATACCAATGAGTGTTCATCTGGGTCCTAATTCAGTTCCCACACATAATAACATTACATGTATACACCTACCAAAAGCCCCTTAACAAAGAACACATAGCATTACCAGTAAATGCACTCTATCGACTTCTCAGCTTCATGCCTGCCTTTCCAACCATATCTGTTAAATATGTGCAGCAGTCATAGCATGTAGAAAGGTTTAGCATCTGACAGCAGGCCCATTGTTATGTAGACGGACAAACAGTAAGCAGGCCTTGGCTGAGGAACGGACACAGACTTGTCCCGCTCCTACAGAGTGAAAGAGTCTCTGAGGCTGAGGTGTCAAGTACGTGCACTCTTGTGCGGGGTATTGAAACTGGCTTCAGTCATCCGTAGTTTTAGTCATAAGTTTCTGACTAGAACTAACAGCAGATATTATTCTATAGGATATGGAAACATATGGTGTCAATAACCCTCAAACACATCGTGCGGGGCATCGTCAAAGAGCAATATGAGGATTACTGACACCAAATATTCTATGTATCCTATCACTGAGTGACCATCTAAAAATTTTATCCTGCAAACGACCTATCAGTTCATCACAAAAGACTGATATGGGCAAACTGCTTCAGCAAAGTGACTGTTGTTTTCACCTCAGAACAAAGGGAGATCAGCAGACTTTGGTTACAAGATACAGGAATAATACATGTCCCCCTCGTGACCAATTGTGTTCTATAAAAAGCTGAGTATATTATATCTGAAGCGGGTTAATGTGATCCCAGCATACAGTTAGTTGGCAGGGCTGAGGATAGCTCTATGGGGCTATGTTTATGTAGAAACAAAGCCCTATGTGCAAGCAATGACTTATCCCGCATTCCTTAGTTCTCAGTGTGCTGTGCATCCTCAACATACTGTTGTTATCCACACCATGATGTGGTTATCTGTAACCCCTGTCCATTTCTGTGCCTGATGTATGCCAGTGCACTATACCAGCACTTCTCCTTCTACATAGCCAACACAACTCATCAGCCATGTCTGACATGTTGCAGATGTTTGCTTGCCAATAGTGGGAGACGGCAGGCCACACCTTCAGGAAGAAGAGAGGTTCCGAGTATTGCCGCGCAATTATACGCAAATTTCAAACAAGGCACAAAAAGGACTGATGAAGCTCGAAGGTTATGTACATGAATAAGTTTTGGTCCAGTGATAGTTTTTGGTACAGAGATAACGGACAACCATGTCATACAGCGGGCAACCCCAGTACAGGACAACAAACTGAGAACTAAGGTGTGCAGGATAAGTCAATGCTTGCATATAATATAGGGCTATGTTTCTAAATAAACACAGCCCCACAGAGCTAGACGTATGTTCTAGTCCTCCTGACTTATTCAATGACTTATCATTAGTCGATCAGTCTCGGAGACCATGTTGAAGTTACATAGTGTTACAGGCATCATCATCAGATTTTCTATGAGTAGGACATTCCACTGATTAGATATTAATAATTAGATAATAAGTTAGCTTGTCAATACCTGGAAAGGAATCTTTAAATATATTAGCAAGAATACTCTCATCTTCCACGTCTAAGGTAGCCATTTTCAACGCAGCACTCTCCTGTCACCGGTGCCGATTTCTTTTCACATACCATTTGAACAGCTCTTTGTGGAGATCACGAATAATACTATTCTTCCCTCCTAACATTGGAGAGTTACATGTACAACTGTCATGTGAACTGATGAAAGCAAGCTGTGACAGCAGCTGAAGAGTTTAGGCACATGGTCCTGCAAAAAACTGATGGTTAACTGAGACTGAATGAAAAAAAAAATGATTGGAATGATATAGTGCTATAGCGGAAGGCAGTATTTAGGTAATCACAATGTGGTTGTAGTGGAACAGCTGTCTATGAAAATAACATTAACGTCGAACTGTAAACAGCTTTACTCGTACTATAGGACAAAATTAAGACTAGTATTTTGCTTAGTCATGATTATATAGGTTTAACTTCACCATTTGAACATCATCGTCTTTAGTTGATTGAGATTGATTGAGATAATAATAATGAAACTATTCGTATAGCTTATAAATATTTATCATTGGTTACAAATAAATACAGTAAAATATCATGTGATACAGCAATTTGATTATTATGTCCTTATCAAGGCCTTAACTGTTCTATCAGTTTGAAACCCTCAAACTGTTGCCCCAAAAATGCCCCAAGCAGGAGTGCAACAGAGTGCAATTAACTGAAAAACGATATTTAAAAAACTCTCTTTCCAATTAATGAAATACTAGCATACCATGTATACAGAGCAAATGTACACACTATATGTACGGTGGCTGTTATTGCATGTAGCCTAAGCAGATGAGTTGTAGGCCCTATGGCTAGTGTACAATTAGGCTACATTATAATCAATAGTGCACAATTATTAGGCTACAGAAGGCTGTGTAAATAGTCATTTCTTGTATTATTTTGTTTTCCACAGATAACTTAACCGTTACTCACAATGAGTTACATGTCACTAGAGCACAGTGGAGGCGCTCAGGAACATGCAGAACAGAACGAGCCATTGTTAGATGACTACACTGAAGACGATGATTTTGTGGAGGAGGCAAAGAGACGAGTGAAATGGAAGCAACATAAGAGAAGGTAATAAATGAGGGTGTGATTTAGTCTGAGGGGCCTCTGTGGCTGAGTTGGTTAGCGCACTAGCGCAGCGAAATAACCCAGGAACCTCTTACCAATGCGGTCGCTCGTGCTGGCTTCCTTGCTGGGCGTAAGTGGGAAGGTCTGCAAGCAACATGCTTTCCTCTGCCCAGTTTCCTCCCACCATAATGCTGGCTGCCGGCAAATAAGTGAAATATTCTTGAGTACGGCTTAAAATACCAATCAAATAAATAAATCAATTGATTTAGCTTGTAAAAGATGTTAAAATTTAGTCCTCAGAACATTCATATATATGTGTGTAAGAATTTGTCTAGATTTGTATTGTGTTTGCAACCAAACAAACATGAAACTACAAGTCAGATTCTCTCTGAGAAGCAGTTATGTACATATAGATGTATTAACTGAACATCCTTCAATTATACAAATAACACAGATGACTACTGACATATTTTGATCTGTCATGTTAGACAGAAAAATTGATGCCTTTCTGAAAGACTTCATACAGGAATTAATGTTATAGTAAAGGAGAACAGCCACTGTTGTACTGCAAAGTCACTGTTCTGACAGCACAAAACCTACCTGAGTGTGTTTATAATTTAATGCATTATACAAATAGATACTGCTAAAATCACCTAAAACTTGCATGAACGTATTGCGTGGAACAACAGTTTTAATCTGACATGAGTACTAGGTTTCTGCATTGAGGTTTGCAGTTACTACTAATTATTTAACTGTCATCATTCTTCATCGTCAAAAGTGTCATTCATAGCTAAGTAGTCTTAATGTACATAACATGTCAAGAGCATGATTGTATACTGTATGGCGCCTAAATAAACTGTCATATTTTCTTATCAGTTGGTAGCAGTATTCTGAACCCATTAATACCTATGTATGTATGTGTAATATCTTCTTAAGTTATTTAATGCCACTTTGAGATGACTGGTTTGGTTAATGGCTTGAAGCAATTCCCACCTCTTCTTGGCAATGTGGCAACCCTTTCTTTCTCACTCTCAGAGAATACATGCATATATGGATTTATCAGCTAGATTGACTGCATATTAATAGGCTTTTCAAAAATTATATACATTCTCCCGGGCCAAGAGAAATATCTCTAGATTCAGGTGTGAACCTTTTCCTGGTGTAGCAGTTTATGTGGACTGTTGGGGATAACAGAAGTCTATGATTCCCAGAGACAAGATCACCAATCATGTCATGGTAATGCATGTACTTCTCTGTAATTTGGTGTCATGATCATGTACATACACTTGAAGGAGCCATTTAAGTAGTATGGTTGAATCCGATCCCAACTACATATAGCTTGTCTGAAACCTGTAGCCATCAAGAAGTTCGGAAGCTTTCACATTGCCATTATCAGTTTCCTCAACCCAAAAAACTAAGTTCCATCATACAAGAAAAATATGCCTCTGTTTAGTGTTGTTTTTAATCATTAGTAAGTATGGATTAATGAGATAAGGGAAAGGTTTTATTTAGACATGTTTTTATTTCTCTGACTGTAGGTGTAAAACAGCCACCCTTTTCTTGTGCTTATTTACTTACACGTCTATACATGTCTATGATTGTAGATGTAAAATGGCCATCCTCCTGCTAGGATTTTTAATCGTGGCCACCTGTGTCGTTGTTGTGCCCATTCTCTTGTCACATGACTGGCCTAAGGGGCGAAACATCTTGTTCTCAAACTCCGTGTTAGGAGAGTATAAACATGCTGCAGTGGCCTCAGATGTTACACAGTGCTCCAACATTGGCAAGTGAGTCACTTTACTTAAGTCCATGCCAGTTAACAGAACAAAACTAGCAGTAATGAGAGGTTCAAGGACAAGCTACACAGACGGTCCAAATGACAGTAGAACACATCGTTCTCTTCTGTGATGTTGCAGTGCATGGGTACTTTATTTATGTTTTATGAGCCCACATACATTGATAATTATGATGAAATAAAGGGAAAAACAAATGAGTTCACAGCTTGATACAAGTTTTACAAGTTTACCAGTGCAGAAAATGTTTTAAAATCACATCTGAGGATAATTCACTTGTCCACTATGTTCATGTGAAGGACAGAGTATATAACCGTACAATATCTGACAGAAAATTGTAATTATGAATTATTAATTAAAATCTATATATTACTTTGGAAAACTTTCCAGGCCTTCTGGTGTGCTGCTTGGTCTTGAGAATATTTATACACATGTAGTTGCGTCTCTGTGTTTCAGAGATATCCTGGAGCAAGGTGGGTCTGCAGTGGATGCGGCTGTAGCCAGCCTCTTCTGTATGGGGCTGACTGATCCCCAGAGTATGGGGATTGGGGGAGGCTTCCTGATGACTGTCTACAACAGGTAAGTAAAAAGAACAGTCAAGTTGTTCAAGTTTGTTCATACAGAGTTCATACCATCCAGACACTGAGTCAAAGCACTCTTCCTCTTATAGTGACAGGGATAACGTATCTCTGCTGAAGCAGGATTTCATAGGTAAAAGTCTACCATCTTGGTAAGGCCAGGGTCTTACCAAAGACTTAAAAAATGTTACTTGGTGCTGTCTCATTCAGCACTAAAAGATTAAAGCTAGGAAACAGGACTGGTTGGCCTGGTGTCAGTATAATGTGACTGGGTGAGGTGTCATGTCTCCTGTCTGCGGCATGATACTTTAGGAATGGCAGCACTTTGGCGTCATGGACTCGCACTGCCACAAGAAGACACAGTATATTTACACACAACTAATGACTGCTGGCCGTCATATGTCATAAATTGTTAAGTACGACATTAAACACCAAGCATTCATTCATTGATTCTATAGACTGCACTCTCACAAAGAATATAAATATTTGTAAGATGCACACTGTGGTGGGAGGTTTTCTCCCACACCAACTAATCAACAATTCTCTATCCCTTTAACATGTTTAAGGACATTAGGATGAATTAAATGATAAACTTTTAATAAACTATCTGCCTAAGTTGACTTGTTATGTTTTTTTTTTAATGTTTCTGCTATATCTGTTTATGTAGGTCTACAGAGAGTACAGTGATCATAGATGCTCGTGAGGTAGCCCCTGCTGCAGCTAATGAGACTATGTTTGTGGATGACCCAAAGTTGGGAGCATCAGGTGTGCACTATCAAAAGTCAAAGTTAGACTCTTATTTGTAATTAGGGTCTCATTTATACCAAGAAATGTGTAACTAAGTTTCCAGACTGACTTGTCAGTTTAGGTCACTGAGTGCATGTTTACAAAGCTGAGACATTTATATGGTAAGGGATGCCTTGTATAGAAATGCATTAATTGAAGTGTTAGTCAAACGTTACAAATGTTACATAGAACTGTTTTACAGTACTTGTTTATGTGGTCCAAGAAGGTTGTTCGTTGTAAAGATGTCTTAAGTCAAGGGAGGCTACTTTTGTATACATGAATCCTGATAGTATGGTTACTGCTGGTATTACAAAATCATGCAGTCTGTAAGTTAGTATTTCTGCTCAAACTTAATTGTAAAGGATGCCCCTGAGCAGTAATCAAATGATTGTTACTGATTCTTCATATTCAGATTACTCAGCATTTTAGAGTTATTGTTGTGGTGTGACTGGAATTGACAAAACAGTTTATTATGGTCAGTGAATGGTTGGTCAATCTTATGTTCCAGGTCCATTGTCTATTGGCGTACCAGGGGAGATTAAGGGGTATTGGGAAGCACACCTTCTCTTTGGACGACTGCCCTGGGAACAACTGGTTAAACCTACAGTAACAATGGCAGTGGACGGGTTCACTGTTCCTGCATCTTTAGCTGAAGCGCTGGAAGATGATAAAACAAACATTCTAAATGATCCTCAGTTAAGGTAAGTAGGACATTTTTTGGTTATTGCATTTGTTGTTTTTTAGCCATTTTTGTTTAATATATCCTAACTCATGATGGCAGTCAATATATTAAAAGGTGGAAGACAAGTGTTATCTTGTAACTTCACATAACACGACGTGAGAGATCACCATTGACCGCTCATTGTCACCAAGGCTCTGAGAATAATGAAAATAAGGGAATTGTGAATATTCCAGCATGAGGATGGTATTGTATCACCATCAGCTGTAACCTGGTGATTGGAAGTCAAACATCTGAACCTCTCAGCCACAAGTAAACATCAGAAAGGCATTAATAACAATAGTTGTCATGGAGTGTGTAATCAGATTATCTGCAATGTCAGAGATACTCATTACAGGTTTCTTAAGGTGGTTCTATTCTCAGCATTTCAACTGATGTAGTGACTATTTTTGAAGTTATTGTATAGCAGTTTAAAGGAGGAAAAACATTAAAGTGACCCAGACTTCAATGAAGGGCTGTGAAAAGTTGTGTGCAAATATGGTTTGCAAGATATTTTTAAAAATATTCATTTGGTAAGAAGGAAAGGAAATTTGAAAATAATTGTTGTATGCTTGGTATTTGGAGTCACATGTATGCATGGAAAATAGGTCTAAACTATGAAGTGATGTACATGTATGTTTAACAAATATATATTAATGTAAATTTATTATTTTAATTCATTAAATCTGATTAGTGACAATATGTAAATGTAAATAAATTATTGAACTTCTGATTTAACTCCTTAGTCAGGAGAAATGTCCAAATTTGTGCACAAATAAATTTATTAAACATGCATCAATCCTCATCATGTTTATACATTAATGTGTAAGTGTTGGACTTCCCTATTTACATATTGTACCAAAAGGTGGTTCAGAAATTATGTCAGCGATATTCAAGTATTATTTTCAAATGTCCTTTTCTTCTTAAAGGAACACAACCAAAATAAATGTAGTAAAGCATAACGTCAAAAACCATTCCACATCCTTTCATCTGAAGTTTGCACATGTGTACAGTAAGTGATAGATTTGTCAAAATTAGGAACGAAGTATGGTAGGCTATATACACTGGTTGGTCAAACACACTCGTCTCTATTCATTGATTTCACAATGAGATGAAATTTTGCTGGGGGAGGTTAGTATCCCTGTACTCCGGCTAAGTACAACAGTCCTTAGGGATGTGACAGATTTTCATCAACCCATTGATTTTCTGTCTTGTCTAGGAAGGTGTACCTGAACCCAACGACCAATGAACTGTACAAAACTGGAGAACATATGAAGTATCCACAGTTAGGAGAAACCCTCAAATCTATAGCTAAGCATCCCATGGGGTTTTACACTGGAAAGCTGATGAAGGATATTGCACAAGAATTGTCAGACAAAGGCAAGTATCACTGTCATTACAGGTGTGGGTTGTCAGACAAAGGTAAACATCACTGTCACCACAGATGTAGATTGTCAGACAGAGGTAGGCATCACTGTCATCACAGATGTAGATTGTCAGACAGAGGTAGGCATCACTGTCACCACAGATGTGAGTTGTCAAACAGATGTAGGCATCACTGTCATCACGTGTGGGTTATCAGACAGAGGTAGGCATCACTGTCACCACAGGTGTGGATTGTCAGACAAAGGTAAGCATCACTGTCATCACAGATGTAGATTGTCAGACAGAGGTAGGCATCACTGTCACCACAGGTGTGGATTGTCAGACAGAGGTAGGCATCACTGTCATCACAGATGTAGATTGTCAGACAGAGGTAGGCATCACTGTCACCACAGGTGTGGATTGTCAGACAGAGGTAGGCATCACTGTCACCACATGTGTGGATTGTCAGACAGAGGTAGGCATCACTGTCACCACAGGTGTGGATTGTCAGACAGAGGTAGGCATCACTGTCATCACAGATGTAGATTGTCAGACAGAGGTAGGCATCACTGTCACCACAGATGTGAGTTGTCAAACAGATGTAGGCATCACTGTCATCACGTGTGGGTTATCAGACAGAGGTAGGCATCACTGTCACCACAGGTGTGGATTGTCAGACAAAGGTAAGCATCACTGTCATCACAGATGTAGATTGTCAGACAGAGGTAGGCATCACTGTCACCACAGGTGTGGATTGTCAGACAGAGGTAGGCATCACTGTCATCACAGATGTAGATTGTCAGACAGAGGTAGGCATCACTGTCACCACAGGTGTGGATTGTCAGACAGAGGTAGGCATCACTGTCACCACATGTGTGGATTGTCAGACAGAGGTAGGCATCACTGTCACCACAGGTGTGGATTGTCAGACAGAGGTAGGCATCACTGTCATCACAGATGTAGATTGTCAGACAGAGGTAGGCATCACTGTCACCACAGGTGTGGATTGTCAGACAGAGGTAGGCATCACTGTCATTACAGGTGTGGGTTGTCAGACAAAGGTAAGCATCACTGTCACTACAGGTGTGGGTTGTCAGACAAAGGTAGGCATCACTGTCACCACAGGTGTGGATTGTCAGACAGAGGTAGGCATCACTGTCAGCACAGATGTGGATTGTCAAACACAGATACATGTAGGCATCACTGTCACCACATGTGTGGGTTGTCAGACAGTGGCAGGCCTCACTGTCACCACAGATGTAGATTGTCAGACAGAGGTAGGCATCACTGTCATCACAGATGTAGATTGTCAGACAGAGGTAGGCATCACTGTCACCAAAGATGTGGGTTGTCAAACAGATGTAGGCATCACTGTCATCACGTGTGGGTTATCAGACAGAGGTAGGCATCACTGTCACCATAGATGTGAATTGTCAGACAGAGGTACATGTAGGCATCACTGTTACCACATGTGTGGGTTGTTAGACAGAGGCAGGCCTCACTGTCACCACAGATGTGGGTTGTCAGACAGAGGTAGACATCACTGTCACCACAGGTGTTCATTGTCAGAGAGAAGTAGCCATTAAATTAGTTATATATAGACAGTTGCTTGTTCTTGTGTTCATAATTTACTTTCTCCCAAATTTGTACACTCTCAAATTAAATTGGTTCCTCCTTTAAAATCATTTTCCATGTATAATGTACAGTTGATATACTTGTACTTGCTCTTCTGTTTATGTCAGGTTCCATCATTACTGAAGAAGACATGAAGAATTACACAGTCCGCTTGCGTGAGCCATCAGTCACAGAGCTGCGGAGTGGCCTGCGAGTTGTCTCTCCTCCCCCACCAGGAAGTGGCCCAGTGCTGGAGTTTATCCTGCAGATCCTGGATGGTAAGGGCCAGTTCTCATTCTTGTTAGAAAGCATCAAGGAAAGGTTTTTCCTAAAGTGGCATGGCGTCTTTAAAACACACTTTAATTACCTTAAAAACAGAATTGAATTTCTAGCAGGATAAGTTATTTGTGTTACAGGATATTCCTTCACCACAGGCAGTCTGGATCCACAGGAAGCAGTTGTTGCATACCACAGGATCATTGAAGCCTTCAAGTTTGCCTACGCGAAAAGGACTTACCTGGGTGATGAGGATTTTGTGGATGTGAAGGAGGTAAGATAAAGCTCAAATCCTGTACATGTAGAGTAGGCTATAAATTTCTTCTTAACATGGTAAAATACATGTCCATACCTGTCTATATGTTGACAGGGTTAATTTCAAGCCTGCTAGTCTGATGCACACATAAGAGGATACTCTCTTGTAAAGTGGTCTATACAGCTTCTGCTAGAAGCCCATTGGCTCTTTACAAGTACATATATAGAGGTCACAGAATCAAATCCAACTCTTAACTTGTTGGCTTGTGGATTTATATCTGAAGAGGATTTCACTCTGTTCTACCCATTTTTTTATTTCAACGACAAACCTGGCTGACATATTATCATGATGAACAGGTACACAAGTGAAATAATAATGGGGCACTGAATAAATATGTGCTGATGTAGGCGAATTCTGTTTTTACATGACACCGAAGCAAGTTGAAGCAACGCAAAAATATCATCACATTAGTCCACATCAGCAATTAATTATTCGTTAACCTATATATTGTATACCCAACATCAATCAATTCAACTAAGGGGCAAACTTTTAGCACCATAAATGAAAATTTGAGATTTAAGAAAATTTAAGATCATACATGGAGCAAAACTTGTAGTAATTTTTTATGAGTGGCGCATGGCAATGTACAGAGAGAAAATCGGCATTGTCATCAAATGGCACCAAGGCAACGTGCAGATAGAAATTTGGTAGTGTCATCAAATGGCACCAAGGCAACGTGCAGATAGAAATTTGGTAGTGTCATCAAATGGCACCAAGGCAATGTACAGAGAGAAAATCGGCAGTGTAATCAAATGGTGCCAAGGCAATGTACAGAGAGGTAATTAGCAGTGTCATCTAATGGTGCCAAGGCAATGTACAGAGAGGTAATTAGCAGTGTCATCTAATGGTGCCAAGGCAATGTACAGAGAGGTAATTAGCAGTGTCATCTAATGGTGCCAAGGCAATGTACAGAGAGGTAATTAGCAGTGTCATCTAATGGTGCCAAGGCAATGTACAGAGAGGTAATTAGCAGTGTCATCTAATGGTGCCAAGGCAATGTACAGAGAGGTAATTAGCAGTGTCATCTAATGGCGCCAAGGCAATGTACAGAGAGAAAATCGGTAGTTTCATCAAATGGCACAAAGGCAATGTATAGAGAGAAAATTATATATATATATATATATATATATATATATATATATATATATATATATATATATATATATATATATACATTGCAAACTGAACGATGGGGAGTTGTAGGTTTGAATCCAGTTCCTTAAGATTGGCTTAAGGCTTTAAGTTTCGGAGGTTTCTGATATACTTGGCACGGTGTGATGGTTCCCACTATATACTACCCACTTATACAGTAAACATATATGTGAAATATTCTTGAGTATGGTATTTATCTCCAGTCAAATAAAGAAACAGATAAATAAACGTATACAGAAATGTTATACGTGGACATGTATATCCCTATGAACTATTTCTCCAGAGATTTTTCTAAGGCTGTTCAAGAACAAAAATCATTCTGTTTTGAGACAAAACTTGCATGTGAAATTAGAGTTTCTAGATTCGCCGGTCTCTGAGCCAAATACAAGTTGTTTTCTGTTGTCTGCAGCTTGTAGCTAACCTGACATCTAGAGACTTTGCAGACCAGATACGGCTGAGGATATGGGACAACCAGACCCACAATACAGAGTGGTATGGCCCTGTATGGGAGGGCCGAGTGAAGACCGGCACTGCACACCTGTCAGTGGTCGCCCAAAACGGTGATGCTGTATCAGTAACAAGCACAATCAACTCCAGGTGAGCTTTACCTGCTGGTAGGTATGTACATTGTACCTGTAAGTCATTTTCAGCGTTTTACTCCTGCTATTTGTCAACTTCTGCTTTCCCATGATGAGTATGTAGAAGAGATGGCCGTATTGTCAGATTTAATATACATTTAGCTGTAGGAAGGAAAAGCTCTGGGGTCTGTTTCCCAACTTTAGAGGTTGTAATACTACACCAATGACTAATCCGGGTGATCAGTCCTGGGTGTGGTTCAACATAGTGATCACAGGTTATTAATCTGGAAACAAATGTCTTTATGTGAGAGATTAAATTATTACCCAACAGCCTTGTAGGATTAAACTTCAACTTTTGTACTTGTACAGCATGAGATGACTGAATAATCACATGACAGTTAGGCCGAGAAGGAAGAGGTCGGGAAGGCATTGTCTGTATTAAATTCACTGTGACAGTGTCTTGTTTATACCAGAGATCACATGTGCACTTATTTATTTATTTATTTATTTGATTGGTGTTTTACACCATACTCAAGAATATTTCACATATACGACAGCAGCCTGCATTATGGTGGGAGGAAACCTGGCAGAGCCTGGCGAAAACCCACAACCATTCGCAGGTTGCTGCCAGACCGTTCAATTACGGTCGGAGAGGGAGCCAGCATGAACTGGATTTGAACTCACAGCAACCGCATTGGTGAGAGGCTCCTGGGTCATTACGCTGTGCTAGCGCGCTAACCAACTGAGCCAAAGAGGCCCCCAGATGTGCACTTATAGTCTTGCTTATACAAACATCTGTAAAGTTTTAGTTGTACATACAAGATGATTGTGTACAATGTATATTATGCACATGTCTGTTTTTCAGCCAATGCCACAGGCTCAGCGACAACTCTACATCTGTCTCCCTACCCTGAACGTTGTTTGGAAACTTGCACAGAAACTGTGACAGTAATTAAAACCAGACTGATGTTTGTTACCAGGTTTGGGTCGTTGGTCATGGGTGAAAAGACAGGTATTATCTACAACAATGAGATGGATGACTTCTCCTCACCGAATGTCACTAATGGCTATAACCTACCGCCTTCTCCTGCCAACTTCATTCGGGCTGGAAAGCGCCCTCTATCATCCATGTGTCCAGCCATTGTGCTGTCACAATCTGGGGAGGTAATGATGGCTGTAGGAGCTGCTGGTGGATCAAGGATCACCACTACTACTGCAATGGTAAGTATAAGAATAATATAAGGATTTTGTGGTACTGTATGGACTGTGCAAGAGAATCTCAAAGTGTACGTAAGTGTATAATATAGACAATCATATTAGGCTCTCTGATGTACAAGAGCCGAGATATCCAGGGATTAAACCAGGGTTGCCAAAGACATTGAAAACGGTACTTGTTGCTACCTTTCGTGATGTTCAGCAAACAGAGGCTAGAGGAAATAGGACTGGTTGGCTCGATGTAAGTGAAAAATGACTGGGTGGGGTGTCATTCAATGGATCTGGTGTCTTCGATATGATACTTCAGTGATGGCAACACTTAAATGTCATGGACTCACCCCCACAAGAACACACAGTACATGTACACACACCTAATGACCCCTTGTCATCATATGACTGAAAAGTTGTTAAGTATAATGTTATACCCCAAGCATTCATCCATTCATCCATTCATTCTGTGATGTACAAAATGATATTGACCCTCTAAAGGCAATTGCTGCAAATGACTACTTACAATATAGTACATTTTTCAGTACATAGAATCCAGAAAGCCAGAAACAGCCACCTGGGTACACTTCCTCAAATCAGTTTGAGCTCAAGGTTGTCCTTTCAGCTGTATGGGGAAAACTAAACCATTTAGTAATGTTGATGTCTTGTCAGCTATGTGGGCGAAACTATACATTCTTTACTATTATTGGCTGTGATGTCTTTTCAGCTTAGGACCTTTCAGGAATATGCATGGTTACCCAGAGTTCATGCTGTCCATCATTTGATAGGGATGGTTCACTCTGATAGGACATGCATCAAACTTTATCCCACATCAGACAAAATATTCCACTTTTCATGGACAACAGTGGTTACATGGGGTACAGATATATTCCCAAATCATGCAAACGATGTCAAATGTGTCTGCTGAGTAGGTTATCTCCATTTGTTGGGGTCCAGCAATTGTCACATATGCATCGGTCTTCCGCACTGAATTGATGGGTGCTTGCAGGATAAATTCGTTACATGGTGACTCATTGATACGATATGCAAATATATAGTGTCAGTAATCTTCATATTGTATATATTTGCATATTCTATCGCTGAGTAGCCGTGCAACTAATGGTATATGACTGACAACATATTTACTTCATCTTGATAACAGATGACTACTTGATGGTACATGCGTATGTAATAGTGGTGTGCATTTTCTCCCACCATAAACCTGGCCACCGCCATTTAAGTGAAATTATCTTGAATGTGGCATAAAACAACCAATCAAATAAATAAATAAATCTTTTTATGGCAGTTTTTATCAAACTCCATTATAATTTGTACACATAATTTATTAGTGCTGAGAGAACCCATATTTTTGTGTTGTTTGAAGGTTATGGCGTATGTGCTATGGTTTGGGGACAACATCAAGCAGGCGATTGATGAGCGGAGGTTACACCACCAGCTGCTACCTGCACAAGCTTACTATGAACAGGACTTCCCACAGGTGAGGTGACAGAACACTGACAGCTTTCTTCAGTTCAGTGTTAAATCCATTGTAAGTGGCGGGAAAACCAGGGGCCAATTCCATAATGCAAGTTCTGAAATTTGATTTAGACTTATATTTTTAACTTTTGGTGATTGATATTGAAGATCTAAAGTTTGGTTTACATGCATTGATACCTTGTAAACATTCTTATTTATGACATTAAACCCTTTTCAAATAAATAAATAAATAAATGCTTTTGAATGGAATATAACATGCATGTATACAGGGAATTGTTCTCCTATTCAGGCATTTGGTGTTATTGTGTTTGTCTGATTTTTCTATCCAGGAATATGTAACTGGATTAGAGAAACTGGGTCACAACATGACCTGGCAGAAGCTGGGTGAGTCTATAGTACAAGGTATTGTCCGAGAGAATGGTGTCCTGCAAGCCAACTCTGACTTCAGAAAGGGAGGAACTCCAGCGGGGTACTAGTCTTCAGCAGGGTACCAGTCAACAGCATAGTTCTCATCACATTGATAATGTTATTCAGCACCAAGTCAGAAAGCTGAAGTAGCTGACCATTAATGTACTAATGTAACTATAGTGAGCCCCTACCCCTTTCTGCCTTTGTGTCCCACACACATATTTACAGTGTTGTATCAGTACTAAACCTGCTGCTGTCCGAAATGAGTCACTTGATCAAAGTCTCAGGGAGGTGTTGTGCTTTATACAGTGGTGATATTTCATCATGTTTAAAATATACCAGTACTGGTTGTCAGTAGATTTACACTTGTGTGCACAGATTTTAATCATTTATATTCCATAAATATCAATCTAATATTGAATTTATTGACGAGTTCTAACTTTAACAAACAGTGATAATCTGAAGCAGTTGTACGGGTAAACGAGCAATGTCCTATTGCTTACCTGAAGAAATGGCAACAACCAAGCCATTTTATTAACACCATGTATTCCTTCTCCAGTTCATCATAACAATGTCACATAGAAGTCCGCACCATGCCAGAGTAGAAACTGATGGATTTCAGCGTTGTAGATGTTGTAAAACATTGGCTCCTTCTTCTAGGTGTCCTTCTTCATGCTGGCTCCAGCTCACAGTATTAATTTTATCATTGCATAAATAACGTTTTTTAAAGGAAACGCACATGTTGGCGTAACTAGACACTGTCTAGAAAACTTGATACTTTCCATGTCTAGTTGAACAACTAGGATTTATGAATTTCTACTAACTCATGATGTCTTCTTGTTTGTCTGATACACTCTCTACTGAAATACTGAACTGAAAACCTCTTGTTTGTCTGATACACTCTCTACTGAAATACTGAACTGAAAACCTCTTGTTTGTCTGATACACTCTCTACTGAAATACTGAACAGAAAACCTCTTGTTTGTCTGATACACTCTCTACTGAAATACTGAACTGAAAACCTCTTGTTTGTTATTTCATATTTGTTGAGGACTACTTTTCCAGACAGTTTTGGTGTTTGGCAGTGTCGCAGTACTTACACAATATGTAAAATGCAATCCCTGTTTTTTGGGCACATGTAGTACTACACAGCCAGTATTACCTTTAACAGCATTCCATTATATACATGTATAAGTTACTAAGACACTGTTACCTTGAACCTTACCTTATTTCCGATGTGTAACACAGCATTCTAGTTAAAAATTAGCTGATTTTTGTGTAAAGTGACGAAGTAAATTCTTTTTCATATATCAGCGCCGAAGTATGCCATCATTTTGCCTGTTTATACGTGTATATGTACAATAGCTTTGTGTTGAAATACCAAACATTTTGTGATGGCCATTTGTCTACCAGTGGCATTTCTTGGTGGCTGTTCAGTTCTGCTTTGTATTGTGTTTATGCCAAGGGTAATGACAATTATTTCAGTTTGGACTAGGAAGTGTTGTGAACAAAATCTGACAGGTGGAGAAGATTAGTAATGGCTAGTTAATTATGAGCAGATTTACTCAGGTGTTCCCTGCTGGTGATGGCTAGTTAATGATGAACAGCTTTACTCAGGTGTTCTTTGATGGGTGATGGCTAGTTAATGATGTTCAGATTTACTCGGGTGTTATCTGATGGGTGATGGCCTGTTAATGACTTACTCAGGTGTACCCTGTTAGGGATGGCTAGTTAATCATGAGCAGATTTACTCAGGTGTTCCTAGATGGGTGTTAGCTGGTTAATGATGAGCAGATTTACCCAGATGCACCATGATAGGTGATGGCCATTTAATGATGAAGAGATTTACTCAGGTGTTCCCTGATGGGTGATGGACAGTTAATGATGAACAGATTTACTCAAGTGTTCCCTGATGGTGATGGCTAGTTAATGATGAGCAGATTTACTCAGGTGTTCCCTGATGGGTGATGGACAGTTAATTATGAGCAGATTTACTCAGGTGTTCCCTGATGGGTGATGGCCGGTCAGTGATGAACAGATTTACTCAAGTGTTCCCTGATGGGTGATGGCTAGTTAATGATGAGCAGATTTACTCAGGTGTTCCCTGATGGTGATGGCTAGTTAATGATGAGCAGATTTACTCAGGTGTTCCCTGATGGGTGATGGCCAGTTAATGATGAGCAGATTTACTCAAGTGTTCCCTGATGGTGATGGCTAGTTAATGATGAGCAGATTTACTCAGGTGTTCCCTGATGGGTGATGGCTGGTTAATGATGTTCAGATTTACTCAGGTGTTCTCTGATGGGTGTTGGCCAGTTAATGATGAGCAGATTTATTCAAGTGTACCCTGATGGTGATGGCTAGTTAATGATGAGCAGATTTACTCAAGTGTACCCTGAGGGTGATGGCTAGTTAATGATGAGCGGATTTACTCAGGTGTTCCCTGATGGGTGATGGACAGTTAATGATGAACAGATTTACTCAAGTGTACCCTGATGGTGATGGCTAGTTAATGATGAGCAGATTTACTCAAGTGTACCCTGATGGTGATGGCTAGTTAATGATGAGCAGATTTACCCAGATGCACAGTGATAACTGATGGCCAGTTAATGATGTTCAGATTTACTCAGGTGTTCCCTGATGGGTGATGGACAGTTAATGATGAGCAGATTTACTCAGGTGTTCCCTGATGGGTGATGGACAGTTAATGATGAGCGGATTTACTCAGGTGTTCTCTGATGGGTGTTGGCCAGTTAATGATGAGCGGATTTACTCAGGTGTTCTCTGATGGGTGTTGGCCAGTTAATGATGTTCAGATTTACTCAGGTGTTCCCTGATGGGTGGTGGCTAGTTAATGATGAGCAGATTTACTCAGGTGTTCCCTGGTGGGTGATGGACAGTTAATGGTGAACAGATTTACTCAGGTGTTCCCTGATGGGTGATGGACAGTTAATGATGAGCAGATTTACTCAGGTGTTCCCTGATGGGTGATTGACAGTTAATGATGAGCAGATTTACTCAGGTGTTCCCTGATGGGTGTTAGCTGGTTAATGATGAACAGATTTACTCAAGTGTTCCCTGATGGGTGTTAGCTGGTTAATGATGAGCGGATTTACCCAGATGCACAGTGATAACTGATGGCCGGTTAATGATAAGCAGATTTACTCAGGTGTTCTCTGTTAGGTGATGGCCTCTTTTAGATGAGCAGATTTGCTCAGGTACACCCTGGTGGGTGTTGGCCAAGCTTGATTGCACAAAGGAACACAAAGTACAATGATTTATGATTTTATGATATTTATACAGATATAGACATATATATATATACTTGAAATAATATGTTGCCTTAATATCTGTAACTTTTTTGTATTTTTTAATGTTATACAATTTTTTTAATTTTATCATTTTAGAAAACATATCAAAAACATATCGAAAGAGCCTTAGCTCTGTCACAATTTTGACCAAATTTGTGTTTGTACCTTTTAAAGGGAGCAAATCTGCATGTATCCAAGTTTTGATAAATGTACATGTAGCTGTTGTCGCTTTCCTGCTGTATAAATTGATGTGTTCATTAGCCTTGAATGTAGTAGAAATCTGGGCCTTTATGAATCATTGTTTACTGTGATTTGTGCCGCTGAGATTTTTACTATTTCATGGATTATCGGATCTTACCACCTTTACTTGCTTGTTGTGCATGGCGAAGTACTCATTATTCAAGAGTTTTAATAAAATGTTTGTACACGATTTTTACTTTTAATAAATTTGTGTTAGATATGTATGTATAACTGGATTTAAGGATCGTACACCACAGGTTTATTGTACACTCCCATGTGAATGTAATAAAATAAATCTTGGCCGAATGAGGTGAATGTATTGAAGGTATTAGTATTGATCTGTTTGTATCTCTCCTATCGGATCCTACACGTGTGAACTTATTTATGTAACTATTCAGATATGTTAATTTCTTGCTGATTAATTGCATGTACATGTAGGTGATGGCAAGGGTGGTCGCTGTCAATATGACGTCGTAAGCGTCACACTACGACTATATACCGATATAGGCCGTTCCCGACGTTGTGTCAGTATATCACTGAGGTGGGCAATATCACTGCCTTCTGTCAGAAAGCGGACAATGATTGTCTATGCAGAGAGGATCGTGCTCACCTGAGGCTGTTTGGTTAATTACGGCTCGTCTCTCCACCTGCCGCAGGAAAAATTCCGTTGTGCACGTGTGCCCGTGTTAACGAAAAAGGTCAAAGATCCTAGTCACGCGTGGTTTACAACATAGATTATTATCGAGAAATAGTACTGGACGCAGAATTCTGGAGTTGGAAGTTTTTTACAAGCCTCAAGTCCAGGACTCTTTCAAAGGAATTTAGTGAAGGTTCCTGGAACATTACCCCGCATAGCACGCGATTGTTAGAGGGACGAGTAAATAGGTGTAGTTTTACGTTCTCAAAACGGAGATTACGGACGCGACCTGGGCATCATTCCTATCCGTATCTGCACAATGCAGGTGAGATATGGTCTAACGTAACCAGAAACTACGGTTTTTCTTACATTTTTATCACCATAAGACATGTAAATCCTTTACTTTAAAACCAGTTAAACTCGTAAGTATGGCAGGACATGTGTGTGACTTTTATTAATTCTCCAAAGCTGGAATGCCACGTTAAGTTGTTTATACATTGATGTGAGCGGGTTTGTTGTCCTAGTCGTCTGTTTGGCAGACTCTGTCCACAAGAAAGCTAAATATGATTCTACACTTTCGTGGTAGTGAGGATAGATTCGCTGAAGGTTTTTATTTTCACGGGCTCTGAGAAGATCAGTTTGTATAGTGTAGGACGTGGATATTATACACAAGTCATTTAGCGAAGACAACCCAGCCAAATGGGATCCAAAGTACAAGCTAATTAGGAATGGACTTGATGCAAAATAAGTATGATTCGATCTATTTGTCATGTTGGGCGTACGCTGAGCTCTGACTTTGCAATGGCTTCACATTAATCTGTTCTAAACATCACGAAGAATGTACAACGCAGATTTAGTAGGCAGTATATGGGTGATATATTCGAATCACTTCATATTATCATACACTGACTTCATAATTATGCATGGATATAAGCCGACTTTCTTCGTCGTGTCACCAGTAAGAAGTCATCGCTGCGGGCTGTGCGTGACTTCTGGGTCGGGCTAACTTTAGTATAGGGACGTATGCCGCATTTGACAAAACCCAGCTTTCCCTGCATTCAGACTGGTTTTCATTTAAGGGGAAAAAAGATATTTGATAAAAACCAGACCATTACGAATAATGAATACAGGCTAACAATGCAAACTAAATATATACACACAGTGTAGGCTAAGTGTATGGGTTTTGATAAAAGCACCAAAGCGTGCATGTCCTGATCAGACGATCGAAATGTGGATCTGCAATCAGCGGATACCGCATACACCATAGAGGCCTACGTATATTTGGGACAGTTGTGAAAAGTTAAACGAATTAGATATTGCACTGTACCTAAACACGAGCTGTTTCACAAGAAAATGACAATAACATGAAATATTATATAATTAGCAGAGTAACTATATTCTGTCTAAAAATGAAAGCGCATATATAGGCCTAAAACCGATAGCCACCTAAATAAAATGTACATAGAGGCCTAATTAAAACAGCTCCTACCTGCTGTTGTCGATTTGTTAGCCTTTTAGAATGTGGAATAAATGAGTACTCGCGGTTTATCGCCACATCGGCAGTAGGCTTTTGTCAGCCACGTTCTGGTGCATGAGAAGATGGCGCCAGAGCCAGGGAACGGTTGTGTTTCAGCCTGTGTTGATAACATATAAAATCATACCAAACAGGAAACAAACTTATCTTTTAATCGACATGGACATATTCCGTTTACCGGTCCCATGTGCATAGGAGAGCTCTGGATTAATCGTCTTTTTAACGCCGAACTTGCCTAGAAGTCTGTTCTATTCTTTTCAACCCGTGGGCCCCAGGGATATAACATGTGAAAATAACAATAGAAAACATGGCGAACGCCGGGCACATTGCCTTAGATACGTAGAATGACTTGCTGAAACACGAAACATGGGATAAATGTGGTCAGTGTGTGGAACTTACTGTCCTACTTTATCTCTTTATATGAAATATCGCTGACTGTCAACGTGTGTGAAGCAAAACTTACATGTATTTACAACTGAAACATTTTAATAAGGATGATACCTATTTATTTATTTATTTATTTATTTATTGGTTGATTGATTGATTGATTGATTGATTTATTTGTTTGTTTGTTTATTTATTTATGTGATGTTTAACCTTAGATATATAGCTTCCGAA
Source organism: Liolophura sinensis (assembly GCF_032854445.1). Lineage (NCBI taxonomy): Eukaryota > Metazoa > Mollusca > Polyplacophora > Chitonida > Chitonidae > Liolophura > Liolophura sinensis. Next base: position 89,039,573 of record NC_088295.1, on the reverse strand, counting down.
TTTTTCACTTACTCGATGGCCGTCAGTTTTAGTTGAGGAAACGAAAGTATAGCCATTAGGCCACCAACCTTTGGCTTTGGTTAAGGACGAACTTTCCCACTTGTGACGTACGTATGTGGAGAATCAACGGGAGGTTTTATCTACCCGTTCTACCCGTTATCTACAATTTATGTGTACTATGTGTACTATATGCTATAGTATGTGTGGAGAGACCAGTATGGGCAACGGGTAGATAAAATCTCTTGTGGGAGAACCCACAGGTTCCCTGTCCAAGGGCGGAGTAAGATAGCTAGTTACGTATAGCTCAGATCAAATACGTGAACACGATTTGGATTTGGGTCAAATCCATGCATACAAACCTTTCACCTATAGACATAATATATAATTTCCAGAAATGAGCCTATTTTTGCCATCAAAACTGTGAAGGTACTATATACGAAAACTACCATTTCGCCACTCCCATTCTTTTCCATTAACTCATTCTCGTATATATCTGTAGACCAAAACTCATGAGGGAATTATCATACCTGATACTACAGGTAGTATTATTTTGACATGGCGCTCATTTCAGTGGCTCTATATCTTTCACAAAGAGGTAGTGGGTTCGAATCCGTTTATGTTGACATTGTGTCTCTGTCCTTTACCAGGAACATTAACCAGTAGATGTAGATCCGTCGATTTCTACGTTTTCTTTATCATTTTACAACTTATGATAACTTTACATTTTCATTGTTTTTGGGCGACTGTACGATGAAAACAACCGTTGTGACCATGTTATAACACCCCACTTGGCCACACGCATACTAGCTATTCGCCTTTCTGTTTGGCTTAAACTATGATTTATTGTTTCCAGGCGTTGATTCTGCTGAGCCTCTTGTGCTGTGTGCCACAAGGTAAGCTTTCTCCGGCAATATATATGGGCTATATTCTTAAATGTTGTATAATTAAATATCAGTGTTTAATTCATTAATCAAGTAACGTTTGAATTATAGGTTTCTTGTGATGGTGACATGTTCTATATGCCATTAGACCTATCATACGCATCTTTTTACTCTATCTTCCAGCATCTATTGAACCCTGTCGGTTCTGACTTTTTTCAGTTTCTCAGCATCGTAGTAGAATTTCAACCTCTTAAATTTGTCACATTATTTCAGTTCCTCATGCTTTGGTTTTATGTCCTACATATCTATTTCTCGTTGTAAAAAAAATGATCATTTGTAAAGCCTATGTAGTTCTAGAATGTTCTCCTTTGTACTGTTATAGAATGAGATATACATTGTATACCGGGTGATTGTTACCGGAAGTTGATTGAATCTACCATGATAACGTATGGCGTTAACATCTGTTGTTCGGCATTGTAGGTCTAGCATGCTGTTCAAGGAAATTTCCACTTTGATTTAATACTAATTTCTCTAAATCCAGGCCTGAGTTTGATGATAGACACACCCAACCCTTCGCTGGAAATCGAAGAAGGGACGCCATTAACGGTGGTCTGCTACGCAAACGACACCGATGTTAATAGAACGGGCCAGATTGATGCTTTATCCATTGCATCTGTCGCCCGTCGTCAGGTGTCTGAGTACGTGCGCCAGTATCCAGGCGCGAGTCTCTGGCGTCGTGAAATGACCACTCACTCTGTCATGACATCAGTGGTGAAGTTAGAAAGGTCCGGTCAGCTCGTGTGGGGAGAGGGCTTCGCTGAGAGGGCCACGGCGTCGGGAACCACCAGGCCCAAGTTTACCGCCCTTTCTCTCACCATCAACAGCACCCGATGTAACGACGGACCGAGTTTTGTCTGCGTGGCGAGAGGACGAAAGGGGACTGTTGATAGTCAGCAAGCTGAAGTAAACATAGTCCGTACGTATTTATGAAATGCTCTCCGTCACACATTTATAAAACTGAAAAGAGCAACCCTTTAGTTTGCACGAATCGAATGTGCTGGTAGGCCTACTTTTCTTCGGGCTGCTCACTTGGCTGATCCGTTGGGAAACACGCCTAAAATGTGGTTAATGTTTATAGTCATCACATCTCAGAGGCTGTACAATGAAGAGAGTCGCTGCTCTGGTTTTTAATATCTATAGTCATCACATCTCAGAGGCCGTGCAATGAAGAGAGTCGCTGCTCTGCTTTTTAATATCTATGGTCATCACATCTTAGAGGCTGTACATTGAAGAGAGTCGCTGCTCTGGTTTTTAATATCTATAGTCATTACATCTCAGAGACTGTACAGTGAGGAGAGTCGCTGCTCTGGTTTTTCTCTCTGTGCTGTAGGTCTTAATTATCTTGTATTCATGCATAAACCAGGATTCTGCAGGTGGACTAAGCAGCCGCGAGACCTGGTCCCTATGCATTGTTTTAATGTGGTCGTGTGTTGTGATCGTGTGTTGATCACAACACACCATTTTGAGTATTTTTAGACCGCTGACGTCAAATAAATTGCAATTAACATTACTGCATTGTTCTTTACCTAACCCTGCATAAGCCATGGTGCAAGGGGGCGTGTAATTTACTACTATTTATGCATTTACATGAACAGTTAAAATAAAATCTTAACTGAGGTAAGTTGACAAGAGGCCGTATTTCACCACTTACGTGTCACCATTCACCAGCTATGACACTGTCGTCGCTGCTCTGGTTTCTTTTCTCGATGCTGTACCTTTTAATTACCATGTTTTTTTTTGTTGTTTTTTTTTTTTTGTTTTTTTTTTGTCTTTTCGATGGAACTCAGAATAGTGTCCTCAGTGAGTTGCCAAGATGAATCTTCTTCTGACGTAAAGCTTGTTTGTAAATAACAAAAAAACGGTTGAAATTTATCAGTGAATTAAAGGTGTTTTGTTTTGAAAGTAAAACGTTGCTCTCAGACTACCTTCCATTCATTGTAAGTAAATGATTGAAGGATAAACTATAATCTTATTTTTCTGTTGTTGACAGCCGTTCCCCGCAAAGTGACCATTTTGGGAGGGCGGCGCTGGTCAGGCAGACCGCGTGACAACTGTGACGTGTACTCTACACCCAGGGATAAAGTTGACCTCACCTGCACTGCGAGTGTGAGTCATAGTCTCAGTACCACACCTGTCACGTGGTACAAAGATAATGGCAAGGGGAACCAAGTTTTGGACAGTACAGATCTTCTCCTGCAAAATTCTACATCGGAGAGCTGCTCAGTGATCATAGGAAGATCCGTGGTGTACCAACACGAGGCATCCGATGACGCTGATGTCGTCACGCTGACGTGTAGTATAGCTTTCTCTACGCCTTTAACCCCCAACGAGAGGACAAAAAGTAGTTCTGTGACTATTTGTACAGACAGTGAGTATTTCTTATACGACAATGTTTCGTAATCAACATATGTCTTCTGAAGGGTTTGAAAAAAAACCTACTCTTTGTAATTGTGCATAAGCTTCATCGCGTGCGTTGTCGATTATGTATGCACGGAGTCATGTAAAAGTGAGGAGTCAACAGTTTTCAATAAAGCTGGAAAGACGTAAGGATTGTTCTAGGAGCGTAAGTTTAATAAGTTTAAAAATCGTGTATCAAAAATTGAAATTAGTTGCGCCTCGGATGTAACTGATTTTATTCCACACGATGCATATACATCCCCCTGTACACCCAAGTTAAACTGAATTAGACACATGAATGGAGTAGAGTGCCACAGATTCTGGATACTCCGTCCATATTTACTCACAAGAGAATTATTCTTATTATAAACTTCATCAAATTTATGAAGATGTTTGATGGAATATCCGTATAGCTTGTTTTGACCTCTGTGCCCGCAGATATGGAGCTGTGACATAGATTCAGGACAACGATGTCTTCAAGTACTTGTGAATGTATTGTGACATTACACATTAAAAATGAATCTGTTTAAGTTGACATATTACGATGTTTTCTGAGTTATGCCAGAATAGTTCATGTTACCGCAACAGAACACATGTAGTGCTCCGTTACATCCACAGAGGTATTCCGTTGAACAAAGTTTAAGTCTGCCATATATAATATAACCAATGTACCAATAGCATTGCTTCTTCTGCCATCAGTACAAAAACACTGTATTTCTTCAAACTGACGTATAGTATTTTTAAAGTACAGATATTTCTACCATGTTACTGTAATAGACCTTTACAGATGATGGCGTTTTCTGCCTACAGGTGGCGGGACTTCGGCTAGCAGGTTCACTCAAGACCATATCATCGGCTTGTTTTTTGCTGGTGTGGGAGCCATGTTGGTTCTCGTCCTCCTCACTCTCATCGTTGTCATGTGTTGTTGTGGTTACAGATGTAGGGGTAAGTAAAACACGCTGATCGGCAGACCTATATCTTTTGATAATGATGTTTCAAGGCATAATAACAATGCTTGACCTTCAATTTCACGCATCCTTTCTCCAGAAATAAAAGCCATTGAGGTATCCCTAGAACACCCTTGTACTGACGATCTTCAATGAGAATTGATCACTGAATACTATCTCATAAATATTGTTTATTTACTGATACTTTCAAGATCAAATTCAAGATCACTGTCAAGACCAATTGAAAAATTGCACGTCGAACATGACCTCGTTGACTCGGACTCGCTTAATGTGCTGTGCTCGCTTGACTTGCCTTGGTCAATGAGGGCACTCTCTGGTATGACTGAGATGTCCCATAATGGTGATTGTCAGATTACATGGCATATATTAACGAAATTTGTATTAAAGAGCAATGGCATGCCGATTAAACTTTGCACACCAAAGTAAGTGTAAATACGGAGCTAGTTTGCCTTGAACATAATCCTTACTTTGCTTTGTGTGATTTCAGACACCAAGAAGGACTCAGTGTACATAAATGGAGATTACCCGGGAAAATAAAGACACCATGTGACAGCAGACTATTCAAGGAAGGTTATGACGGTTTCTAGTTCGCAGACTTTCCTTGCTGCGTCACTGTGTGTTCGAAAGTCGGGAGATACTCGTTTCTTCACCATAGCCTGATCTTAGCAGATAGCTATCGTATTCAATGGTAGCGGCGGATATCGTAATGACAAATGGCGACTATCATGTTGACTGATCTGGCTGTTCGTTTTGATATATTGCAGCTATCGTCTTGGTAAATGACAGCTATCGTTTTGACGGATGACAGCTATCGTTTTGACGGATGGCAGCTATCGTCTTGGTAGATGGCAGTTATGGTGTTGACTGATGAAAGCTTTCGTCTTGACAGATGGTAGCTATCGTCTTGGTAGATGGCAGATATCGTCTTCACATATGCGTCTATCGTCTTGAGAAATGGCGGCTATCCTGTTGACAGTTGGCAGCTATGGTCTTGACAAATGGCAGCTATCGTCTTGATGGGTTGAAGTTATTGTCTTGACAGATGGGGCTATCGTGTTGACAGATGGCAGCTATGGTCTTGGACAGATGGCAACTATGGTCTTGACAGATGGCAGCTATGGTCTTGACAGATGGCAGCTGTGGTCTTGACAGATTGCAGCTATCGTCTTGATGGGTGGCAGTTTATTGTCTTGACAGATTGCAGCTATCGTCTTGATGGATGGCAGTTATTGTCTTGACAGATGTGGGTATCATCTTGATCAAGAAGGCAATTCTCCTCGTGATTAACACGTTAGCACAAATTGTTCAGAATATGATATATTGCTAAGGATATACTCGTGGTAATTATTGTTCGCCTGTTATTATTGGGGATTCTTCTTTCTTTTGCCTTTTGTGAAATACGGATCCTACTGTACCAGTTCCTTATTAACTTTAGGTATCAGCCGAAGTCCAAGACTTTGGCCCTGTGGCTCCTATGGCCGCACTACCTCCAGAGCCAATGACAATTGACAATTGCGAGAATGGCTAAATATACGACACTTGTGAATGAACATACAATTCATGAGATCAGGTCTCTTTTTTACATGATGGTGTAGCTGATAATACCCTGTAGGGCCTGTGTAGTAGACACATGTACATGCATATAAATTCCAGCTGTAAATGCAAAAGTTATTGAATGAATGCTCCTGAATTTTAGTCGTACTTCTCCATGAACTTCAGCGTAATAAGTAAAGGACCATTGCGAGTTATAGAGGAAGACCCTTCAAACAACCAGTGCTAATGGACACTCTCAGACCAATGGGGTCGCATGTTTTGAACCCAGCTCTCTGTTTGATCATTGGTGACGTATAACTGCCCTTGAACCTGTCCGTTGTTGTGAAAGATCGTACCTTTTTTGGTACAGTGTAATGCTCATTGAAGACTACTTGTCAATGGCCAATGTGGTGTGTATATCCGTACGATACGTTTGAAAGTTTGAAAATTTGTCAGTAGCTTATCAAAAAGCGGATAGTTTGCTCTGGACACTGCGATTTCCTTCATTGTAGTTAAATACATTAATCAATTGCGACTTTGACTGATTTCCAACCATTTAAGGAAAAGGGAAACAGGTCGATACAAATGCGTGTATGGAAAACTTTTGTATATGAAATAAAGATGATGTTTACAATCCAAACAAAGCTATTATCAGCGGAGATATAACCGCGATGGGCAAGAACACTCAAGGGTACCGGATAAATCACATACATTGTTCCAGAAACTCAAATCAGAAAACATCCGACTGGAGCTAATGTTGATTAAAAATTTAGAGCAAGAAGATTTGCCAAAATATCTAGCGCCCTTTTAGACATGGTCGTCCACATAAAACATGTACGGGTATCTTGTACACATAGAGATGTTATTTCACAACATGGCGCTGACATTATCACTGGTTGTGTGCAGAGCCTATTGTCGACAACTGGGCGAGTCCTTTAGTTGTACTTTTCATTTATCTAAGATTTTGGCTAGTGTTATAGCTGTTGCTCCTTTGCCTAGCCAGAACCGATACTTTAATAATGGAGCGCAGGTAATTGTCTCCACAAGTCTCAAGGACTGACAATGGAACTTGTATTTCATTTAAAATGTCAGTAAGTAGGTAGGCGTAAAATATTACATGTGATCTAATACCGCCGTTTCGTAAGAAAAACAGTTTCTCTGTACTTTTGTCATAAATAAATTAAAAAGATTAGATTATGAACTGTCCCGTGAAACCATCTTATATCTAATTCTCTGGAATTCCCGTGAACTGTCAGTAGGCACAGTTAATGTCATGTCCTATTCCCTGGACTTTCCGGGAATTGTGCGTGGGACACCCTGCCATGTCTAATTCTCTAGAATACCCGAAAACTAACCATGGACACACTGTAAAGTGGAACTGTCTGGAATTCCCCAGAATTGTACTGGGACACCTTGTCATATCCAGTTCTCAAGAATTCCGGAGAATTGTACTGGGACACCTTGTCATATCCAGTTCTCAAGAATTCCGGAGAATTGTACTGGGACACCTTGTCATATCCAGTTCTCTGGAATTTCCCCAGAACTGTTCTGGGACACCTTGTCATGTCCAGTTCTCTAGAATTCCCCAGAATTGTACTGGGACACCTTGTCATATCCAGTTCTCTGGAATTCCCCAGAATTGTACTGGGACACCTTGTCATATCCAGTTCTCTGGAATTCCCCAGAATTGTACTGGGACACCTTGTCATATCCAGTTCTCTGGAATTTCCCCAGAACTGTACTGGGACACCTTGTCATATCCAGTTCTCAAGAATTCCCCAGAATTGTACTGGGACACCTTGTCATGTCCAGTTCTCTAGAATTCCCCAGAATTGTACTGGGACACCTTGTCATATCCAGTTGTCTGGAATTTCCTCAGAATTGTACTGGGACACCTTGTCATGTTCAGTACTCTAGAATTCCCGAGAACTGTACTGGGACACCTTGTCATATCCAGTTCTCTAAAATTCCCGAGAATTGTACTGGGACACCTTGTCATATCCAGCACTCTAGAATTCCCCAGAATTGTACTGGGACACCTTGTCATATCCAGTTCTCTAAAATTCCCGAGAATTGTACTGGGACACCTTATCATATCCAGCACTCTAGAATTCCCCAGAATTGTACTGGGACACCTAGTCATATCCAGCACTCTAGAATTCCCGAGAATTGTACTGGGACACCTTGTCATATCCAGTTCTCTAGAATTCCCGAGAATTGTACTGGGACACCTTGTCATATCCAGTACTCTAGAATTCCCGAGAATTGTACTGGGACACCTTGTCATGTCCAGTACTCTAGAATTCCCGAGAATTGTACTGGGACACTATGTCATATCCAGTTCTCTGAAATTCCCGAGAATTGTACTGGGACACCTTGTCATATCCAGTTCTCTAGAATTCCCGAGAACTGTACTGGGACATCTTGTCATATCCAGTTCTCTGGAATTCCGGAGAATTGTACTGGGACACCTTGTCATATCCCGTTCCCTGGAATTTCCGAGAATTGTACTGGGACACCTTGTCATATCCAGTTCTCTGGAATTCTCCAGAATTCTACTGGGACACCTTGTCATATCCAGTTCTCTGAAATTCCCGAGAATTGTACTGGGACACCATGTCATATCCAGTTCTCTGGAATTCCCGAGAATTGTACTGGGACACCTTGTCATATCCAGTTCTCTGGAATTCCGGAGAATTGTACTATGACACCTTGTCATATCCCGTTCTCTAGAATTTCCGAGAATTGTACTGGGACATCTTGTCATATCCAGTTCTCTGGAATTCCCGAGAATTGTACTGGGACACCTTGTCATATCTAGAATTGTACTGGGACACCTTGTCATATCCAGTTCTCTGGAATTCCCGAGAATTGTACTGGGACACCTTGTCATATCTAGAATTGTACTGGGACACCTTGTCATATCCAGTTTTCTGGAATTCCCCAGAATTGTACTGGGACACCTTGTCATATCCAATTCTCAAGAATTCCGGAGAATTGTACTGGGACACTTTGTCATATCCATTTCTCAAGAATTCCCCAGAATTTTACTTGGACACCTTGTCATATCCAGTTCTCTGGAATTCCCGAGAACTGGGACACCTTGTCATGTCCAGTACTCTAGAATTCCCCAGAACTGTACTGGGACACCTTGTCATATCCAATTCTCAAGAATTCCCCAGAATTGTACTGGGAAACCTTGTCATATCCAGTTCTCTAGAATTCCCGAGAACTGTACTGGGACACCTTGTCATATCCAGTTCTCTGTAATTCTCCAGAATTTTACTGGGACACCTTGTCTTATCCAGTTCTCTGTAATTTCCGGGATCTATACTTGGACACCCAGTTATGTATTCTTTGAAATTTTCGGTACGACAAAATACACCATCCATAGACCAGATTTCTAATTGCTCTGCATATTCTGTCACCTGTATGACTGACAATCATTCATATGAACAGTTTCAAGAAAATTTATATGTCCGCAGCAGTTACAGTAGCATGGCATATCTATCGCCTGTGTCCATTCTTTCTCTTTTTTGATCCGAAAAATGATAAAATGTGAAAACTGTATACGTAACTGTGGTCATGTCTGGATATGTTGGACCAAACACAGAACTTCACTCAGGATTAAGCCTCGGGGCGCACTCCCCAGAATCACAAAGCTGTCTTCCTGCACTAAAATCGACACCTACATGTACATGCCTAAAATGCTCTAAATTCAAGAATCAGGAATAATACCACATTTAAATTAACACTATGTCTAATTTAAGGCTAAGTAAACTTCTTTATACCCTGATGTCGTGCATGTTGGGAAAATGTACAAAACTGTATATAGCCTGTATTGGACTAGGCTCTTAGATCCTTATTAAGTTATCTTATCCATCGGCCCATAAAGAGACAGTGGCAGGTGGTTTAATATGAATTTACAATTTAACAGATAATCTAAATGAAGATAACTGTGAAGACCTTTTAAAACTGCTTGTATACATTTATATATATATACTTTGGTACTCCTCTTCGCCTGTATAGCATTCGCGTTTTAAGAAAATGGCAAAAGAATAATCACCCAGATATGTTTATTGATGAAGAAATGATGAGCATTTTGCTATACTTAAGGACGGAATCGGTGTAACTTGAATTTAACCTAAATTTAAATTCTAATTAAAGATATAACGTTAAAAACAGCCTTAAACTGCCCGAGCGATTGCAATTCCCTTTACTGTTTTTCCTTTAACTTTATTGAGAAGTTAAAGTTCCTGTCTTTTAGTCTCTAGGTTTGTCGACACGGGGTTCAATTCCAGCATAGGACAGTGAACTCTCAAAATTCCTCTGTTTCCATTGTTCTCGGTCCGTTGATGTTAATACGCGGTGGTCGATGATCCATTGTGTAGTCTTATGTGAAGATTACTGCATGGAGACCACTTGCCTTTTTCAACAAAATGAAATATATCACACGTAGGAATGTTCACCAGTAACTCGGTAAAGTTCGGGGGTTTAGTGCTGGTACGTGGGTTTTCTCCGTTTGTATAAAACTAGCTGCCACGACACGTTGTAAGTGAAAAATTTTAGATTATGGCGTAAACCAACAGTCAGACAAATTATTAAATTCAGCCGTCGACGGTTCGGTTTCCGCAGCCAGCAGAGTTTGTCAAATGCACGCACCTGACGAAAGACCATAGCTTTTTACGACCTGTCCTCGATTTCCTCCACCCGAAACCTTAAGTCATAAAGGCAGATTAATATAAATTCCTGAGTTAAATAAATAAATAAATAAATAAATAAATAATTAAAATAGCTTGAATTGTGTTTAAACTGGAATGTATCTACACTTATATAAGGTAATTTTGGAGACGAATTTAGCAAGCTAGTAATCTTAGACTAATGCAAATCTGAATTTATCAGCGGGTCATCGAGATAAACTGCTTCTAGAATGTTTGAGATCATTGTTTGAGGAAAAACAGTGTTATTTGTTTGAGGAAAAACAGTGTTATATGTTTGATGTGATGTAGCCAGATGCTACACGAAACTAAGGTTTTCTGGACAGTCGTCCCTGCACAAATGTCTTATCTTCTTCAGGTTAGTTAGATACAGTCGTCAGTTACTCCCACTCAATGTTCGAATTTATTCGTTTATCAACACATCCCCTTTCTGTACGGAAGCGTGGCAATAGGATGAATCCTCGTTCGATCTTGTTTTTGACGTTGTGTCTTAGATGACGTGGAGCTCATACACGTGGTTGCCCCGATATCCCTTCCGGTCAAGCCGGACCCGCCTACCACCCAGACAATTTCGCCGCTCGCCCGCCTCTTGAGGTCAAGCTGTGCAGCCCACGTTTGTGCAAGTCGTTTCAGTGGAACCGTAACAGAAAGTATTCTATGTGCCCATAGCGGCATGCTCCCTAGTTAGCAGAATTACAACACCTAACACATTCACATATCCAGCTAAACACTGATTCTTGTTCCCGCAACTCTGAACGGAGATTAACCATATCTACATTACTCATCGCCATGACCTGAAGCAATTGACTCGTCAATTGTTATGTTCCGAAAAGTACTGATCAATATGCAGCTCAGCGGAGTAGGTGCAGAAGTTGTGCAACAAGGTCCAAGGTAAAGTTCAAAGTTTGACCTTCTATTCCACATCGTGGGAGGTGATTGACAGGTCTGCTACGGTCGTACCTTGTAATCCTTGGTATTGTTAACTTTCGGATCACTCCTCCTGTAGTGTTTGTTTTTATTTTTTATGTATTTATTGATTTATTGATTTATTTGATTGGTGTTTTCCCGCCATACTACAAGAATATTTCACTAATATGATGGCGGCCAGCCTTATGGTGGGAGGAAAGCGGACAAAGCCCGGGGGAAACCCACGACCGTCCGCAAGTCTCTGAAGACGTTCTCACCTACGGCCAGAGAGGGAGCCAGCATGAGCTGGACTTGAACTCACAGCGATCGCATTGGTGGGAGGCTCCTGGGTTATTGCGCCGTGCTGGCGTGCTACCCCCTCGGCCACGGTGTTTGTGTTTTATTAAACTCTTTATTGAAACAACATTCTGTTTGGGAAAAAGGGCTTGTTTATTTTTTCCCATTTCCTCCAGCACATTGGCACTGATGATACATCTGTATGTTAGGCGTCTTGGAGTTGTGCGCATGCGCCTGGTTACAGTCCACGAACTCCATGGTAACCTCTGGATTATCCCATCCTAGCTGAGTCACCTGACCCGCTCCAGTTTCCACGTCGAAGTGAACAGCGTACCCAAAATTGTTGAGGCCGCCGTTTTGCGCACACTGGCCGTGTTCCCGCTCACACTCGTGAGGTGCGATCCGCTGACCGCACCACTTCATGTTGCCATTGCGGGGACACTCGTTCGTGATCATGAACACGACACTTTGCCCTGCACCGTGTTTAGGGGCCGACCCTTCGTGTTCGACGTAACCACCTGCAACAGATCAAAACCTCACAGTTAGTTTATATCTTGGTTGCATTACGATCATTACGCCGGTGGCATTCTAACACAGCTACAAAATAAAACACAATTTAACACAAAATAAAACTGTACATTACCTTTGCTTTTGGATCTTCCATTTACATTGATCCAAATGTGTATTTTGTAAAAAAAAAAATTCAAGTTTGTCCATGACTTTATTATGTGATATCTTATGTGTAATGTGTTCAGACACAGTTACAGACATGTAAGCTCAACAAAAAACCAGTATAAAAAAGCTATAAATTGAGAAAAGTATTGCTGACGATTACAAATTGCTGGTAGCGAGCGAAGCCCTAGGTTGAATTATGATCAGGCTGATACAGACTATAAGACCTTAATATAAAACAATAGTTGGCCAAGTAATGACTGGGCCCGGTGTCATTCAGTATTATATACTGCTTATATTTCCAAAACAACGGGTTCCTCACGCATGGATTCGTAAATCGTGTCTGGTAAGATGTTCCATTGAGATAGTACTATAAATATGTCCCATTTGCTACTTAAGGCGTAAAATGACACAAGCCTGAAGCATGCCAACAAATGAATAACAACGCCTTCAATGAAGATGGACAGTACTTACCCTCCATATTATAACAGTAGCACCTTATCAAGCGGTCAAGTCCAAAAATCCAAAAGCGTCTAAACCGTGGAATTCCTATTATGTATATGTCAACTTAATAGTACCGCACTAACCAAAATATATTTAATATCTGCATGCCTCTTGCCAGTGGTAGCTATCTTGTCTTCCGTGTGGTAGTTAACAGCACCTGTTGAAGGTGCTTAGCTTGGTATATCAGTGATGGTAAGCATGACACACCGAGAGTGGTTAGTTTGATACAGGGGTGCTAACAAGCGTGACTTAAAGGCGGTGGATAGCTTGACGCATTTGTGGTAACAAGCGTGACTTACCGGTGATGGTTAGCTAGACATATCTGTGGTAGTAACAAGCGTGACTTACCAGTGATGGTTAGCTTGACATATCTGTGGTAAGAAGCGTGACTTACTGGTGATGGTTAGCTTGACATATCTGTGGTAAGAAGCGTGACTTACCGGTGATGGTTAGCTAGACATATCTGTGGTAAGCAGCGTGACTTACCGGTGATGGTTAGCTTGACATATCTGTGGTAAGAAGCGTGACTTACCGGTGATGGTTAGCTAGACATATCTGTGGTAAGAAGCGTGACTTACCGGTGATGGTTACCTTTACATATCTGTGGTAACAAGTGTGACTTACCGGTGGTGATTAGCTTGACATATCTTTGGTAAAAATCGTGACTTACTGGTGGTCGTTAGCTTGACACACCTGTGGTAAGAATCGTGACTTACCGATGATTGTTAGCCTGAGATATCTGTGGTAACAAGCCTGAATTACCTGTCGTGGTTAGCTTGACACATCTTCCACACGTCTTCCCGCACCACGCTTTCGGGGAATCAAACAACATCTCATTTGCAGCCACGGTATAACTGTGCATATTCCAGGAAAACGGGGTGTTAGGGTCAGTGCCACAACCACAGGCCCCTTTTTGGTTGTCATGGTAATGAGTGGTAGAAGCACACAGCTTTCCATTGTACTTTCTCGGCACCCCCGTACATTTCTGATTGGCATTTACGGCCACAACTGTTGGGATAAAACACAGATAAAAACGTCCCAACAGGTAACACAGGTAAAAACTATAAAAACCTGACACACAACAGTAACTCAGTTTAAACGACAAGTATGTCAAATATTGTTAGGTGATAACCATAAGATCGGGCTTTGGAAAAGGACCTGGCACGGTAAGGCGGAGAATCGCACCTAGAGAGATAGGGTGAGAAAGCGCAAATTTCAAAATCCCAGCACAATTCTGTAAATTTCTAAATCAAAAGTATAAACCTTGGTCGAATCACCCATAAAAGTTATATGCCCATAAAAGAGATAGTTTCATATTAATAACTCGCCAAAACTGCTCCCTCGATCACAAACGCCAATTTTTCGTTCAAACGAGGGAAGGTGTCTTTAATTTGCAGTATGAATGATCAACGTTAATCAGAAATATGTCTTTTCTGAAACTTTCATAAGTGTATTTCTACGTGCTGTCTAAGTTTCGTTTTGGTTAATGTTTGTCTTCATATGTAAAAAATTAACTTTATGATGTGATCAGTTTTGTTAAATTTTGGCACGTTTAAATCCGTATTTCCGCTATAGTCTGTCGGACATCCTTCATCATACAGTAAACTAAGGCAGTCACTTTCCCGACACGGGAAGTGAAATCAAAACATTCAGATTAAAAATTCTCGGTCGTTTTTGCGATGATTCTCACACAGCTGTTTGCGTTTTTTCTTCAAAGATGCTAAAATCTTCAGTTAAATAAAACACTATTCTACATGACTTATAATAGGGATTTTTGAACTTTCTTCTCGGGTTTTGTATTGAGCTTTTTGTGGCTTGGTCGGAACTACACCAATAGCTGAATGTCAGTGTGCACAAACCAGAACACCTACTGTGTCAACCCATGTGAATAAATCCCAACATTGTTTCAGACGGTAAGACTTTATATTCACATATTTTTATTAAGAGAAAAATATTATGTCTTATTGATTTGTTGTACATCGTTATACCGTTTTTTACACGTTATGGTTGTACATGAAATGATTTCTGAAGAGTGTCCTGATTGTAACATCGAGATAGTGGAGAAAATATACTCTTTAATTAATGATGCGGAGCCAGATTCTTGGCTAACTACATTGGACAAGTTCGTCGGCAAAAGACAAAACATATGTGAACTCGAGGTTATGTATAACGATGAGCCGGCAGATATCATTCATTTCTCAACACGACAATTTTACCGTATTATTGTTCAGAGACTAGTGAACCTGCCTGTGAACTATGAATACTGGCGTCGGGTTTTCCCAACATTACTTTTTGATGAATTCTGGGCAAACGTACCTTCTTCAGGGAAAAGTCCAGAAAATCGGAGTGGAAAATCAAGCATAATGTTGTGTGTATCAGAGAAAATCTGTATAGCTGCGGGTTGATAAATACTAACTGATGTATATTTTGTAATGTACATGCAGAAAATCTCTAGCATCTCTTTGTGAAGACTGAGAACCTGAAGGGTTTTATTTCTTATATATGTGGTATAATTGAATCATTGCTCAGTTTTGGTTCACCAATAATCTTAAATACTATCCCTTATCACTATAACATGTTATTTGGGCTCGTCAGAGGTCTAAAGAGAGTTAATTTCTTGTTCGTCAACCGAAGCATGGCCAGGCTGGCAATTTACAAAATAAGAAATTTCCTTATTTTTGAGGATAACGTTTAACCAACGAAAACTATTTTCACATCAATGTTGAAAAGTTGTGTGAATCAATCAGCTGTTTTCTGAGGTACAACCTCATATCATTTCAACAAACACGTACTTTCGCAAAACTTGTATGTCAGACTTGATCACTCACGTTCAGTTGTTATGTCGCTGCCGTATACATAGAATTTGATTTAACATAGCTCTGATGATTTCTTAAACAAGACAATCTTAAACAATTGTGATATTTTTATTTTTGAAAAGGTTGCACCTGTGATGTGATATTGGATATTATTTCATGTGAATAAACATATTTTTCAACAGACAAAAAGGCAGTCACTATGGAGAGCGGGTTGCACCTGTAGGTTGAGTTTTAAAATTTTGTGGAACAAACTTTTTGTGTGAATGAATCCTGGCTGAGAACACATGTAGTCCTTTAGCTATCATTAACATTAACATGTTATGCGCAGCAGAAGTATAAGGCTGAACTTTTTTATATGTATTTAATTCATTTGTGCATAGCTGCATGCTCAATAATATTTCAAAAAGTTACATTTATGTTGCAGTGATTTTCCCCTTTCTACAGTGTTTGATGCTAAAAAAGAAAATATTTCAATGTGACTGGAAAAGGCTGTCACTTATGACCTATATGACCTATAATTGCTTTAGTCGGCATGCTTGCCTTACAACAGGAAAAAGAGGAGTGAAACAGACTTGAAAAGGGATGTAGCCGTACGAGTGAGTCAGCAGCTGTCACTCACAGCTGTCGTCAGTTTCTTGTACTTGAACTGATACCTCGCCTCACCATATCAGGTCCTTTGTGGCAGAGCTATTAGTATAAGATTACGGAAAAACCATCAAGAGGGCAGTTATAACTCATGAAGCAAGTAGTAGGCCTACAGGTTTAAGGCAATAAACACATGTACATGAAGTATCACAGCAGATTACATTAGTGTAATTCATCCAGCAGATAATAAAGTGTAAACTATCATACAGATAACAAGACAGAAAGAGATCAAACAGAAAACACAAAAGTAAAATATTCAAAAGAAAAGGCAAGCGTATTAGGCCTATCAACTTCAAAAGGGTGTGAACCATACAACAGGGAACATAATACTAAAGGGGCCATTACCAACAACTTCAAATGATTAGAACATAACAATGAGCAAAATCATCAAATAATCTGTAGCTGTACACCATGAATTGTGTACAACATAGACGTACACACTCAGGGCAGGTATCCCATGTGTAGAACATCAAACAGTCTGTAGCAGTGTAAACCATGAATTGTGTACAACATAGATGTACACACTCAGGGCAGGTATCACATGTGTAGAACCTTAAACAGTCTGAAGCTGTAAACCATGAATTGTGTACAACATAGATGTACACACTCAGGGGCAGGTATCACATGTGTAGAACATCAAACAGTCTGTAGCAGTGTAAACCATGAATTGTGTACAACATAGATGTACACACTCAGGGCAGGTATCACATGTGTAGAACATCAAACAGTCTGTAGCAGTGTAAACCATGAATTGTGTACAACATAGATTTACACACTCAGGGCAGGTATCACATGTGTAGAACATCAAACAGTCTGTAGCTGTACACCATGAATTGTGTACAACATAGATGTACACACTCAGAGCAGGTATCACATGTGTAGAACCTCAAACAGTCTGTAGCAGTGTAAACCATGAATTGTGTACAACATAGATGTACACACTCAGGGCAGGTATCACATGTGTAGAACCTCAAACAGCCTGAAGCTGTAAACCATGAATTGTGTACAACATAGATGTACACACTCAGGGCAGGTATCACATGTGTAGAACCTCAAACAGCCTGAAGCTGTAAACCATGAATTGTGTACAACATAGATGTACACACTCAGGGCAGGTATCACATGTGTAGAACCTCAAACAGTCTGTAGCAGTGTAAACCATGAATTGTGTACAACATAGATGTACACACTTAGGGCAGGTATCACATGTGTAGAACATCAAACAGTCTGTAGCAGTGTAAACCATGAATTGTGTACAACATAGATGTACACACTTAGGGCAGGTATCACATGTGTAGAACCTCAAAACAGCCTGAAGCTGTAAACCATGAATTGTGTACAACATAGATGTACACACTCAGGGCAGGTATCACATGTGTAGAACATCAAACAGTCTGTAGCTGTACACCATGAATTGTGTACAACATAGATGTACACACTCAGGGCAGGTGATCACATGTGTAGAACATCAAACAGTCTGTAGCTGTACACCATGATTTGTGTACAACATAGATGTACACACTCAGGGCAGGTATCACATGTGTAGAACATCAAACAGTCTGTAGCAGTGTAAACCATGAATTGTGTACAACATAGATGTACACACTCAGGGCAGGTATCACATGTTGTAAAACATCAAATAGTCTGTAGCAGTGTACATCATGAATTGTGTACAACATAGATGTACACACTCAGGGCAGGTATCACACGTGTAAAACATCAAACAGTCTGTAGCTGTACACCATGAATTGTGTACAACATAGATGTACACACTCAGGGCAGGTATCACACGTGTAAAACATCAAACAGTCTGTAGCAGTGTAAACCATGAATTGTGTACAACATAGATGTACACACTCAGGGCAGGTATCACATGTGTAGAACATCAAACAGTCTGTAGCTGTACACCATGAATTGTGTACAACATAGATGTACACACTCAGGGCAGGTATCACATGTGTAGAACATCAAACAGTCTGTAGCTGTACACCATGAATTGTGTACAACATAGATGTACACACTCAGGGCAGGTATCACATGTGTAGAACATCAAACAGTCTGTAGCTGTACACATGAATTGTGTACAACATAGATGTACACACTCAGGGCAGGTATCACATGTGTAGAACATCAAACAGTCTGTAGCAGTGTAAACCATGAATTGTGTACAACATAGATGTACACACTCAGGGCAGGTATCACATGTGTAAAACATCAAATAGTCTGTAGCAGTGTACATCATGAATTGTGTACAACATAGATGTACACACTCAGGGCAGGTATCACACGTGTAAAACATCAAACAGTCTGTAGCTGTACACCATGAATTGTGTACAACATAGATGTACACACTCAGGGCAGGTATCACATGTGTAGAACATCAAACAGTCTGTAGCAGTGTAAACCATGAATTGTGTACAACATAGATGTAAACACTCAGGGCAGGTATCACAT
Source organism: Liolophura sinensis (assembly GCF_032854445.1). Taxonomy (NCBI): domain Eukaryota; kingdom Metazoa; phylum Mollusca; class Polyplacophora; order Chitonida; family Chitonidae; genus Liolophura; species Liolophura sinensis. The sequence goes on along the minus strand of NC_088295.1, from coordinate 89,020,722 downwards.
GTGTAGAACATCAAACAGTCTGTAGCAGTGTAAACCATGAATTGTGTACAACATAGATTTACACACTCAGGGCAGGTATCACATGTGTAGAACATCAAACAGTCTGTAGCTGTACACCATGAATTGTGTACAACATAGATGTACACACTCAGAGCAGGTATCACATGTGTAGAACCTCAAACAGTCTGTAGCAGTGTAAACCATGAATTGTGTACAACATAGATGTACACACTCAGGGCAGGTATCACATGTGTAGAACATCAAACAGTCTTGTAGCAGTGTAAACCATGAATTGTGTACAACATAGATGTACACACTCAGGGCAGGTATCACATGTGTAGAACATCAAACAGTCTGTAGCAGTGTAAACCATGAATTGTGTACAACATAGATGTACACACTCAGGGCAGGTATCACATGTGTAGAACATCAAACAGTCTGTAGCAGTGTAAACCATGAATTGTGTACAACATAGATGTACACACTCAGGGCAGGTATCACATGTGTAGAACATCAAACAGTCTGTAGCTGTACACCATGAATTGTGTACAACATAGATGTACACACTCAGGCAGGTATCACATGTGTAGAACATCAAACAGTCCTGTAGCTGTACACCATGAATTGTGTACAACATAGATGTACACACTCAGGGCAGGTATCACATGTGTAGAACCTCAAACAGTCTGTAGCTGTGTAAACCATGAATTGTGTACAACATAGATGTTACACACTCAGAGCAGGTATCATATGTGTAAAACATCAAACACGTGACACCGAGTAATCCATCAAAACATTCATCACTTTGGTAAATTATGAAACACCTAGCACCACACAAGTGATACAGGTGTAAGGCGCCAAACAAGTTGAAACAGGTGTAAGGCGTCAAACATGTAAAACAGGTGAAAGATATTAATACGTAACACAGGTGAAAATAGTGAATGGCAATGTGTAGCTTGAAACATATAACAAGGGTGTACACATCAGGTATAACATTTGTAAACCATTAATAATATAACACATGCATAGTACATCAAGCATACACAGTCAGATGAAAACCATTAAACGTGTAACAAAGAAGTGCACTCTCAAAATAAACACCACATGAGTAAACCAATAAACATGTAATACAGGTGTAAAGCATCGACCACTGGAATATGCGTAAACCATCAAAATATTACACAGGTGTTAACCATCAAAAATATAAAACAGGTGTAAAGAATTAAGCTTGCACAACAGAGGAGTATTGCCTAAGACGAGGCGGTTAATGCACCAGCGCGGTGAAATGTCCCGGGAGCGTCTCGCCAAAGCGGTCGCTGTAAGTTCAAGTCCAGCCAATTTTTAAATTCCTCTCCAGTCGTACGTGGGAATGTCTACAAGCAGCCTGCGGATGGTCGTTGATTAGTGTAAACTATCAATGATCAATGGTGTAAACAATCAAACAACAAACGATGTTGCGTAAACTATGAGAACAGGTAATACAGGTGTAAACAATAAATGCAGTAGTGTAAACCAACAAATATGTAAAAGAATTGTAAAACACATGATAAAGGTAATACGTGTAAAGTTTTCACAAAAGGTGTAAACAACGAAACCATCAGCGGAGCAAACACAAATGTAAACCATATTCCGCCATGACAGGAACCACCCACCTAGTGAATCGTAAGAACATTTAACACAAGAGTATCGTGATGGAATTCGATCTGTAAATGTTTACGTCACATATGGGAAAGCCCGAGTCCTCCACCTTTAAAGCTGATTGAAGTGAAATGCCATTAAAATAAACAAAAATGCATGTGTGAACTGTCAGACCAGGAATAACTTAAAAGGTGACTGGGACAAGCTTACCTGCAGCAAATATAATGACAACAGTTTTCATGATGTACAGGACACGAAAGTAATTCTTTTACAGTGTTCATTTATTTTTATATAATCACTGTAAAGATTTCTTATCTGTGCCATGCAAAGCCGCCAGATGTAAAACTCTCAGCCAATTCATCACAACTTATCTTGCTGGGTCAGGGAGAGTCTGTACAACAAAAATAATTTTGTCCTAATTCCAGTTTTCGCCATCCAGCATACAACAATGTCATGATTCCAGTTCTCGCTTTCCAGTAGAAAACATCAACGTGATTCCGGTTCTGGCCACCCAGCACACAACATCCCCATGATTCCAGTTCTCGCCATCAAGCACACAACATCGCCATGATTCCAGTTCTCCACATCCCGCACACAACATCGTCATGATTCTATTTCTCGCCATCCAGCACACAACATCGCCATGATTCCAGTTCTCGCCATCCAGCACACAACATCGCCATGATTCCAGTTCTCGCCATCCAGCACACAACATCGCCATGATTCCAGTTCTCCACATCCAGCACACAACATCGCCATGATTCCTGTTCTCCTCATCCAGCACACAACATCGCCATGATTCCAGTTCTCGCCATCAAGCACACAACAACGCTATGATTCCAGTTCTCCACATCCAACACACAACATTGTCATGATCCCAGTTCTCCTCATCCAGCACACAACATCGCCATGATTGCAGTTCTCGCCATCCAGCACATGATTAAAATAAACAAAAATGCATGTGTGAACTATCAGACCAGGAAGAGTCTGTACAACATAAATAATTTGTCCTAATTCCAGTTCGCGTCATGATCCCAGTTCTCCTAATCCAGCACACAACATCGCCATGATTCTAGTTCCCGCTTTCCAGTAAGAAAACATCGCCGTGATTCCAGTTCTCGCCACCCAGCACACAACATCGCCATGATTCCAGTTCTCGCCATCAAGCACACAACATCGTCATGATTCCAGTTCTCCACATCCAGCACACAATATCGCCATGATTCTATTTCTCGCCATCCAGCATACAGAATCGTCATGATTCCAGTTCTCGCCATCAAGCACACAACATCGCCATGATTCCTGTTCTCCACATCCAGCACACAACATCGTCATGATTCCTGTTCTCCTCATTCAGCACACAACATCGCCATGATTCCAGTTCTCCAAATCCCGCACACAACATCGCCATGATTCCAGTTCTCGCCACCCAGGACACAACATCGCCATGATTCCAGTTGTCCACATCCAGCACACAACATCGCCATGATTCCTGTTCTCGCCATCCAGCACACAACATCGCCATGATTCCAGTTCTCGCCATCAAGCACACAACATCGTCATGATTCCAGTTCTCCCCATACAGCACACAACATCGCCATGATTCCAGTTCTCGCCATCCAGCGCACAACATCGCCATGATTCCAGTTGTCCACATCCAGCACACAACATCACCATGATTCCAGTTCTCGCCACCCAGCACATAACATCGTCATGATTGCAGTTCTCGCCATCAAGCACACAACATCGCCATGATTCCTGTTCTCCTCATCCAGCACACAACATCGCCATGATTCAAGTTCTCGCAACCCAGCACACAACATCGCCATGATTCCTGTTCTCTACATCCAGCACAACATCGTCATGATTCCACTTCTCGCCATCCAGCACACAACATCGCCATGATTCCTGTTCTCCACATCCAGCACACAACATCGCCATGATTCCAGTTCTCCTCATTCAGCACACAACATCGCCATGATTCCAGTTCTCCACATCCAGCACACAACATCGTCATGATTCTATTTCTCGCCACCCAGCACACGACATCGTCATGATTCCAGTTCACTACATCCAGCACACAACATCGTCATGATTCTCTTTCTCGCCATCAAGCACACAACATCGCCATGATTCCAGTTCTCCACATCCAGCACACAACATCGCCATGATTCCTGTTCTCTACATCCAGCACAACATCGTCATGATTCCAGTTCTCGCCATCCAGCACACAACATCGCCATGATTCCTGTTCTCTACATCCAGCACAACATCGTCATGATTCCAGTTCTCGCCATCCAGCACACAACATCGCCATGATTCCTGTTCTCCACATCTAGCACACAACATCGCCATGATTCCAGTTCTCCTCATCCAGCACACAACATCGTCATGATTCCTGTTCTCGCCATCCAGCACACAACATCACCATGATTCCAGTCCTCGCCATCCAGCACACAACATCGCCATGATTCCAGTTCTCGACATCCAGCACACAACATCGTCATGATCCCAGTTCTCCTCATCCAGCACACAACATCGCCATGATTCCAATTCTCGCCATCCAGCACACAACACCGCCACGTTTCCGGTGTTTGAATTTTTTACTTTAGTCTTAACACGTTTGACAAAATAAGGGCCCAGGTCCTCTAGACCACATCATCGTTACAGCTGTCCTCATTAAGCACACAACAAGGTTAGCGTCTATCTGCTATTGCATCCAGTCAGTGTTTGGCAGAAACCTGCTGGTCGTCGTAGTATAAGTGAAATGTTCTTGAGAAAACACCAATCAAATAAATAAATAAATAAGTAAATTATCCTTGGTTCAACATAATCAGTCTATCTGATTCTACAGTGAATCAGTGTCGATTCAGAGCTTAGCCTAATCTAATCTGCAACGCACAGCCATATACTGAAAAGACAATTCGTTTGTATAACTATCAAATTTTAGCGCGCATGCAATCCGCAGAACAGCTATAACGTTATTTAGTACAAGTCACAATACTGATGGATGTGTCACTGCTTGAGATGTGAGGAGCGTTATCTTGTAACTATGTTGTTAACAGTCTATTCTCCTTGCATCCTGTCAAAAATCGACCTTGGATCTGTCGTTCAATTTCATTTACAGAAATCTGAATGAAATATCGAGCTTTATCCCGATAACCTTGTTTTTGAGATTAGCCTGGTCCCATTCTACTTGCTGAAGGTTGTTGCCTATACAAGATCATTTTTCTCCTATATTTCTCGGAGATATATACAGGATCTAGGCACACTTAGAGTCTTTATTTCGTTGGTATTCAATATTTAACTCCATGCCGTATTCAAGAATTACAAAGTGAGTCTGGTTGACCAGTGCTTTCAACGCACGTGAGATAGTTACATGTCCAAGGCTGTGTTTGAAACCATACCTGGTTTGTCCTAGCCATTGAAAGGCAAGCGCCTGTGACCACCACAGACCACGATCCGCTCCCCGTCCATCTCAAAAGGACTAGTTTCATTTGTAGATGTCTGATTACTACACACACTCAGTGCTATCGGTTGTCTTCGTGATCTAATTACAAGTTTGCAATGGGAATACGTGTAGCTCTATCCTGGGTGTTTACGATTGCCTAGACTCGATCAGCTGGATGGCTTCCCCTGTGTCCATGAAAGTCCATTAATTCCAAAACCATCAGAGTACAGTGAGGCATACCAGCACCAGCTATAACAAAGTATTACAAATATGCACTTTGCATGTCGCAAACATAACCTTAGTATATATAAGAAACGTATCCCACATAGCAAACGTTTGGAAAATACAACGAACGTATTCGACACATAATGAACGTATTCGAAACATAACCAACGTATTCGAAACATAACCAACGTGTTCGAAACATAACCAACGTATTCCAAATAAACCACAAATACTACTGACGTCCACAATTTGTCTTCTTTGTACTACAGGCCTGTGGTAATCTTTTCCTATGATTTTGCTTGTTAAAGTGTTTTTGAAAAGAGTAATAATTTCTTTTTTTAGCCTATCGAGAGGTGTGTACAGCGAACCTATCAACAAATTGTTGACACCAATATAAATATGCAAAATGCCCTGTGCGTATACAGACACGGTTTCCAGACTGTCATGGCTTACCTGTCTGACATAAGAGGTCCTCAGTTGTCAAGGACATGCTTCAAGTGTCACATGCAGACGAGCATTGACCATGTGACGCTATCTTTCAGTTCTTGCAAATGTAGGTCTAAACATGTAAATAAGTATGACATGTACACCATGTGTTACTGGCCTCGAAACATTACTTACTTTTCCTCCCATTAGAGGGCCCCTGGGTGTAGTCACAGACAAGTCAGTATAGGGAGCGGCTTTAACATGCATGTCACTGAGAATGGAAGCATCATTAAGGTGCTGTTTTCCATGGTCAGGGATCGGACCCTCATAACAGAGGTAATATACGAAGACTCGAATCAAACTCTCGCTGGTCCGAGTATCGAAGTTTAGAGCTTTTCCAGGCATGTGGATAAAGGTGGGGTTTTACTTATGGTATCTCGTGTTTCCCTGTCTTCCCAAATAATACCTATTTCATTGCTTTTGTCTCACACGGTTCGTGTTAATTTTAGGTTATATCTGAGCCTAGTCTGTCTCCCTGTGTTTCTGCGCCGTCTGCCTGCCTGATTTTATCCGCCTCATATTCAGCTGTCGAGCTGACCGTATGTCCGTCTGCCGGCCTGTTACCCTGTCTGTTCGTCTGTCTTATGTCTCTCTGTGTATCTGCCCGTCTGCCTGTCTGCCTGCTTGTCTGATTTTATCCGCCTCACATTCAGCTGTCGAGCTGACCGTATGTCCGTCTGCCGGCCTGTTACCCTGTCTGTCCGTCTTATGTGTCTCTGTGTCTCTGCCAGCTGGCCTGCTTGTCTGTTTGTCTGATTTTCCCATGTCCGCCTTTCCAACTTCGTGCCTCCTTGTTCAACTGTCGACCTGCCCTATATCTATCTGTCAACCTGTCTCTCTGTATAATGAACGGATTATGTGTGATGTAGATACAAGAATAGGCGTCAAGCAAATAATATACACGACGTCTTCCTCTTCAGTCTTTGGTCGATTTATTCAGGCAACATGTACTGCCCAGTAAAACCAAGCACTGTTACAATTGTATTATATATTATCACCTCCATCATGAAATCTAAAATGTAAATGTATGCTTTTCTTCAAATCTGACCAACGTCATTAAGATGAAAAAGACTATGATTTATTCAGGCCCGTAGTAGCCCAGTGCGTAAAGATGCTCGAGTCCTCAGCTGTTCCCAGAAAATGAGGGCCCGAGTTCCGATCCCACGAAAATTCAATCGTCCAGTGGAACAACGTTCTAGTGCTTCCTTTGTTCTCGGGAATTCATGGAAATAACACATGTGGAAAAGTTGGAAAAGTTCACTTGCCAAAGGTAGGCGGACTGTTCCGGGCACTTGCATGGATAATGCAAAAGCGAAAGTGCCAATTCCCTGCTAGAGTGACCGACAGCTCGAATCCATACCTAGCCACTCCTTAAACATGTTAGCTGGGCTCTTAACAATAAACGGAATCATGACGTAAAACACCAATGAAATAAATAAACAAATAAACTAAATCACTATGTATCGAACAGAAATGGTGTCACATTCAGTTAAAAACAAAACAGTATTAAAACACATGTAGTTAATCAACGAGGAAAAGGCATGATAGAGGGCGCTGTTTGTAGTGAATGTTCTATGTACGATACCTGCAAGCACCCATATTCCAACGGCTACCGACCAATACATATAGGCTCTGTTTATCCGTTCGGCAAAGCCGTTAGCTCTTTATTCCTCACACAGGACGCGCAAAGATTGTGACAAAGTGTTAATCACGACAGGAGAAAAGGAGCACACAGTGATAGCAAAGTACGAGATAAAGCCTACAACCATCCACAAGTTGCTGTCAGACCTTCCCACGTACGGCCGGGGAGGAAACCAGCATCAGCTTGACTTGAATTGGTGAGAGGTTCCTGCGTCATTATGCTGCGCTAGCGCGCTTACCAATTGATCCACTTAAGCCGCCTTGGTGAGAGGCTCCTGCGTCATTAAGTGGCGCTAGCGCGTACCAACTGAGCCACGGAGGCCGCCTTGATTTGAACTAAGACACAGAATTCCTGGGCCTAACCTAGCTTAGCCAGCATTTACATATATCTAAAGCTGGGCGTAGATCGATCTTTGGGGGAAATGGGGTTTTGGCAACTACAAAAAATCTTGGAGCAACAGGGGGCATCTGATTGGGGGCTGGTTTTTGCCGACCTATGCGGGCTTGTGATCATTGACAAGCAGGTGCTCGAAGCATCCAGTTGGAGGATTATTCAGTTCCTTTGATCTAAACGTACTTGCGCCCCGTTGCTTAGAGCTTCTCATGATCGCAAAGTTTTGTAAAACTTTTCGAAATGAACGTTTTGCGTACGTCGCCTCTCAAGTTCGACTCGGTTGCTTAAATTACGATCGCAAGTCCACCTACGCCCTGTATAATAAAGTGGCTGGGTCGGATGTAAAATGTTCGTGCCTAATAGTATGATTGGGTTAGCTGGCATATCCTCGTATTTAAATATGTAAACATGTGTACTGGCATATCCTCATATCTAAAAATGTGACTGGCTGTGCTGATATATCCTTGTATCTAATATGTTGTTGGTTGTACTGGTAAATCCTCGTATTTAAAAATGTGACTGGGTGTGCTGGCTTATCCTCGTGTCTAATAATGTGACTGGGTGACTGGGTATGCTGGCATATCCTCGTGTCTAAAATTGTGACTGGGTGTGCTGGCATATCCTCGTGTCTAAAATTGTGACTGGGTGGGCTGTCATATGCTCGTGCTAAAAATATTTTCAGGGTGTGCTGGCATACCCTCGGGGCTAAAAATGTTACTAGGTGTGCTGGCATATCCTCTTATCTAAAAAAAACTGGACTGGGTGTGCTGGCTTATCCTCGTGTCTAATAATGTGACTGGGTGACTGGGTGTGCTGGCATATCCTCGGGTCTAAAAATGTGACTGGGTGTGCTGGCATATCCTCGTATCTAAAATTGTGACTGGGTGGGCTGGGATATCCTCATATCTAAAATTGTGACTGGGTGTGCTGGTTTTCCTCGCATCTAAAATTGTAACTGGGTAGGCTGGCATATCCTCATATCTAAAATTATAACTCAGTAGGCTGGCATATCCTCATATCTAAAATTGTGACTGGGTGTGATGGCATATCCTCGTATCTAAAATTGTGACTGGGTGGGCTGTCATATGCTCGTGTCTAATAATGTGACTGGGTGTGCTTGCATATCCTCATATCTAAAATTGTGACTGGGTGTGCTGTCATATGCTCGTGTCTAATAATGTGTCTGCGTGTGCTAGTATATACTCGTGTTTAAAATTGTAACTGGGTAGGCTGGCATATCCTCGTGCTAAAAATATTTACAGGGTGTGCTGGCATATCCTCGGGTCTAAAAATGTGACTGGGTGTGCTGGCATATCCTCGTATCTAAAATTGTGACTGGGTGTACTGACATATCCTCGTGCTAAAAATATTTACAGGGTGTGCTGGCATACCCTCGGGTCTAAAAATGTTACTAGGTGTGCTGGCATATCCTCTTATCTAAAAGTGCGACTGGGTAAGCTGTCATATCCTCTTATCTAAAAACTGGACAGCGTGTGCTAACATATCCCCATATCTAAAAATGTGACTGCGTATGCTAACATATACTCGTGTCTATAAATGTGACTGGGTGTCCTGACATATCCTCGTGCCTAAAAATTTTACTGAGTGTGCTAGCATACCCTAGGTCTAAAAATGTTACTAGGTGTGCTGGCATATCCTCGTATCTAAAAGTGCGACTGGGTAAGCTGGCATATCCTCTTATCTCAAAGTGCGACTGGGTAAGCTGGCATATCCTCTTATCTAAAAACTGGACTGGGTGTGCTAGCATATCCCCATATCTAAAAATGTGACTGGGTGTGCTGGCATATCCTCATATCTAAAAGGTTGACTAGGTAGGCTGGCATATCCTCGTGTCTAATAATGTGACTGGGTGTGCTGGCATATCCCATATCTAAAATTGTGAGTGGGTGGCCTGTCATATCTCCATATCTAAAAAAGTTACTAGGTGGTCTGGCATATCATTACATGAATTCCTTTAAAAAAATTAAGCGGGCCTCCGTGGCCGAGGGAGTTAGCACGCCAGCACGGCGCAATGACCGAAGAGTTATTAAAACGTCAAGAGTATATGTTTATGAGTGTATTTGCAGCTTTAATGACAAAAACCAGCAAAGATTTTCAAATACATTTTGTAAACGATTCGTTCGAGTCCGATTTGTGATTACCAGTCTAGGTCACATGTCTTCACAGATATGGCTAGGACGTCGGCGATTTTCTCTGGAATAGAAGGGAAAGCAGACACGTATAGGGTACTGCAAAGCTGCAGATTTCATATGAAACCAGGAGATAAGTATTAGTTACCTGAAGTTTCACAGACAAATGACGTCACCGAAGGTGACAATACGTCAACTTTATTCTTTTCCTAACTTTGCTTTGCACCCAAATGACTGCCAGAAAAGTTAAACACTTATTTTCTGAACATGGTGTCTTGCAGAGAAGCAGTACCAGGTGAAAATAAACAAATCGATAGACAAAAATATATCTTATTCCTCAACAGAAAGCTTGAAATGAGAGATGTTTAAATTTGATCAGGTAGTTCTGAAGACATCTTGCAGAAAACCAGCATAGCCAATAAAATGGGTAAATCAAAGTGAGATATTCCAAAAACCTAACCAGGTCCTCATATTAAGGCCTAGAGCCAAATTTCATTAAATTAATTTTCCAGCTCGGTATACACGGGAGCTTAAAACCCAACTCAACTCAACTCAGCTGAACTGTTGCGAACTGCCTTAGTTCTTCTGAAGTTGTTACCTGTTGTGGACAATCTTAGTAGTATGGTCGTCAAAGACTGGGGCCAAGTGACCAGCTGAGTTGAGGTGAGATGAGTCTTGAGCTCTCATGTATGCCGAGCTTCAAAGACATCTTGCGCACAGGCTTAGGTGACGGAAGAAGGAGTATAGCGTGTCTCTCCCAACTTATAAATGTTGGAAGAGACAAAGTGAGCCTGTGTGATATGACTGGTGTTTTACGCCGTATTCCAAAATATTTTAATTATAAGACGGCGGCCAGCAATATGCTGGGTGTAAACCAGCCAAAGCTCTGGGGAAACCCATGACCATCCGCAGGTTGATCACAGACCTTGCCACGTACGACAGGAGATGAAACCAGGCACCGCTTTAGTGATAGGTATCTGAGCCATTGCCCTACCCTAGCACGCAAACCGCTCGGCCACGGAAAAGCTTTATTACCCTGTTCCGAATTTGAAGTGACAGGAGCTGAAGGTCATATATGAGCTACAGATTGATACATTTGGTGACAATAGTGTAGTCTTCCGACTGTATTGTCAAATCGTGTTTTATTATATACCAGCAAGTCCAGCTAGTCATTTGTCAGACATTATTCATAGCATGGTCAGCAACAAGATATCGACATTACAAATAGTTTTTCTCATATAGTTTATACAGACCTGCAGAGGGTGGTTCCGTTCCAGCTGAAATAATAAATAAAACTTCTAAGTATTATGGAGCTTATTTAAGACCTTAAACACTTTAATAAGTTAAATGAAGTTATTTGAGAACTGAAGCATTTTTTAATAATTCCACACATTTTACAAATGGCTATATT